>NC_057933.1:7010829-7098329 GCF_018555375.3 Anguilla rostrata | reverse complement strand
CTGCCGACGGAGCGAGTTAAACCCCCCCCCCCCGCCCCCCGCCCCCCCTGAGAACCCAGGCTTCTCTGACGTCTCTATTGCTCTCAGAAACAAACTGCTTTTATTAGAAAGGGGAGTAGCCCGAAAGTTAGGAGGATTATTGGCCTCTGGAGTCATCCGGACGTCAGAAGAAAGAAAATCTATTTTAAAGAGACTATTGCTATAGTCGTTTTTTTGGTTGTTTTTTTTTTCAAAAAACATTTTTTATATATATATATATATTTTTTTTCAATCTGGAACGCGTCCGGTGTCCTACACATCACTGTCAATTAAGTTGAAAGAGACTAAAAGAGCCGCTTGGTCCCGACCGAAGTGGGTCTCCGAATCGATCTGGCGCGTCCCCCATCGATATTCTCTTGATTATGTGTCAGCTGAGCTGAACAGTGGGCTAGTTAACGGGAAAGCAGTTTCTCTGGACACACAGCAATTAAACTGGCCTGTTCCCCCCCCCACTCACACACCCACCCCCTCAGCGCGACATTCATTTACTGAAAATCAAGAAATCACTACCGTACTGCAAGAAGGGACGCTGTTTGCTCACTCTCTCCCTTCCTCCTTCCTCCTTTTTAATAATTTGCAATAATCTCATTTGCATAACTGCACATGTGCGGTCAGCTTGATGTGTGCAAATTCACCGTTATGTTCAAGATTTCAGACTTCGACCGATTTATTTCTTTCTTTTTTTTCTCCTGGTTGTCTAAAATTTCACTGTGCTGTCCTATTCAACAGTATCATAGGGTGTTCAGGAAATGGAGGAAAGATAGATAAAAAGAAAGATAGGAAACCCCGCAGTTCTGAAGTGGTCTGCTGGAGAGAGCGGCTGCGTGCGCGATCCCACGCTCTGTAATGGCCAGCTACTCGGAGGACCCGCGTTCTGAAGTGGCTGCGGAGGAGAGGGGTGCGTGCGGAGCAGCACATGGGAAGAGCCGAGCCAGATGGGACCAATGCTGTTACAGGAGAGAGAGAGAGAGAGAGAGAGAGTAAGAGTGAGAGAGAGAGAGAGTAAGAGTGAGAGAGAGTAAGAGAGAGAGAGTAAGAGTGAGAGAGAGAGAGAGAGTAAGAGGGAGAGAGAGAGAGAGAGTAAGAGGGAGAGAGAGTAAGAGTGAGAGAAAGAGTGAGAGAGAGAGAAAAAGTAAGAGTGAGAGAGAGAGAGTAAGAGTAAGAGTGAGAGAGAGTGAGTAAGAGTGAGAGTGAGAGAGAGAGAGAGTGTGAAAGAGGGAGAGAGAGTAACAATGAGAGAGAGAGTAAGAGTGAGAAAGAGAGTGAGTAAGAGTAAAAGAGAGAGGGAGAGTCTCCCGTGTTCTGTGCCCCAGGGTTCCAGCAGTCAGTCAGTTACTCTGAGAGATTTTGCAGAAATTCGTTGCGCAAATAAGAAGTACAGTGTTTAGATCTGAGGGCCTCTCCTCCACCAGGTTTCTCATAGGCATCATCTGTCTGCTTTTCCCTTAAGATCCATGAAATAATCAGCTGAAAGGAGACTTCAGTCGGAACTGAATGATTATTGATGCATTGATGCACCTCACACACCTCCACACACACCTGCACTCACGCGCACACACACACACACACACACACACACACGAAACTCAGGCACACAACCGCTCTTTCATCCTCAAAGAGACAGGAAGTTTACAGGGAAGCTGTATGAAAGAGACGCAGTCCCGTTCACGTCACTACCAGCAGTTCCTGTCCGCCTTAATTTCATCCCTGGCTGACAAGCCCTACACCCCACAGTGTGTGTGTGTGTGTGTATATGTGTGTGTGTATGTGCATGCGGGTGTGCGTGTGTGTGTGTTTGTGTGTATGTGGGTGTGTGTGCGTGTATGTGTGTGTGTGTGTGCGTATATGTGTGTGTGTGTGTGTGTGTGTTTGTGTGTGTGTGGGTGTGTGTGCGTGTATGGGAGGGTGGGGGTAGGGGGGCTTCTCTCCTGAAAGACTGAGCGGTTCGTCTCTCTCTCTAAAGACTCGCCGCTCTCCTCAAATGTTTTTACAAACTTCTGAGCTCCGCCCCTGGGTGTGGAAGTCTGATGTTTGAGGGAACGACTCTCCTTCCGCTGTGGCTCCTGCCGATGGTGGCGCCTTCCTTTTTTCGGGGGCGGGTTTGATTCGGGGGGGGGGACGTGGGGGGCGTGCTGCGGGATCGCTCGGCTTTCTTCTCACTTCTCTAGCCCTTGGCTCGTCGTTCCTCGTGCTAATTGAGAGGGACGGGTCCTGTTCCCAAATCTGCGCCGTGGAAACACTGAACCAGGAGCAGAGAACGCGAGAGTGTGGGAGAAAAAGACAGGCGCACGAGTAATCAGTCAAACATTAAAGAAAATATTGAAGGAGGATAAAGGGAAGCGCGTGTACGCGCGTTTATTCAGCTGGGCATGAGCGTGGGTTCAGTGTGATGCTTTGAAGACAGTAACTAAAGCTTTTTTGTTTTTCAAACAAATAACCAATTAAATATTAATGGAAATATTTAAGAAAAAAAAATTAGACAGATTACAGTCTGAGTTTAATGTTTCAGAAGCTTGTTTCAAAGTCATTGGCGGTATATTGATGTCATTTTGATATCAAGAAATAAGATTCATCACGTGATACCAGGAATGCGTGAGATCACATAAATGAGAAACGCCCTAGCAGTGATCCTGCGGCGTCCAACGCTTGCGGCAAAGCTGCCCTTTGCCACAGGGACTTGAGAGGCCCTTCCAGGAAAAACAATGAGATAATAAACCCCACAAAACTCTCAAAGGACCGGCGTGGTGTCTTAGCGCCACCACCGTGCTGATAGCGGTAAACAGAGAGAGAATGAGCCGCCATCTCAGCCGCCGCCGCCGCTGTCTGACAGGACTTTATGAGCACAGAGTCTGTATCTGACGCATGAAAGACAGCCCTCCCTTCTTTCCGCTCTCATTCAGAAGGCCTGGAATGTAATCACCCGCAAGCCGTTATCGCCGTAGACGTCGGAACGTCAGTCTCCCGCGTTCGTTATAAAAGCGTCTTTTTTCGTTCTGAGCTCTGCGTGCTCCAGTTTTATCTACTTCAGGCTAGTTACTGTAGCTAACTCCAGTTACCAACTGCCATTGAGAAGCAGAAAGCTGCAGTTGATGACCATCTGTATAGACTGTGGGACCAGTTATGCAGGCTGCTGTTTGCGCTGGTCAGCGAGCCAATCAAGAGGAGAGAGAGAAAAGGGAGAGTGACAGTCACATGAAGATTGCTCTGGTCAGCGGGACCAATCACAGGAGAGAGAAAAAGGAGTGTGGCGGTCACATGACGATTGCACTGGTAAACGGGACCAATCAGAGGAGAGAGAAAAGGGAGTGTGGTGGTCACATGACCATTAGTATCTGAATAAGTGAATAGCGGTGTTCGGCATAGAGACACTTAGCTGTGGGGAGCGGGGTCTCTGTGTTTAATCGTGTGGTATCCTATGACAGAGGAAACGGGGGACTATAAAGATTAGATGGGACCGGAGCATGCTACAGATAGCATTGTTTATCTTTGACAGCCAATCAGCCACCGAGCGGGGCTTTCTTTATCAAACTCGGCTCATATTTCCTGCTTTAAAAAGGGTGTGATGCCCTGGCTGGTGAATGCTCTCACCTCTCCTGGCCCCTGGCAGGTTGTGTTTGTCAGTGATAAACACGGCGATATGAAGGCCGGTTCAGCTCTGCACAACTTCTCAGGCAGACCTCCTACAGCAGCGGCCCTAGTGATCAGGAAGCCCAGAATATGGAGCCCACACACACTCGCACCAATGCACACACACGCCACACAACAAAAACACACCACACACACACCACACACACACCCCACACACACACATATACACACACCACATCACACACGCCACACACACACACACACACACTCACATATATACACACACCCACACACGCACACACACACACACACACACACACTCACATATATACACACACCCACACACACACACGCCCACACACACACACACACTCACATTACCACACACACACACACCACACAGCCACACGCACACACACACTCGCACCAATCGCACACACCACACAAACTCACAACACACACACACACACCCACACGCACACCCACTCAGACACACGCACGCCACCACACATAACTCACAGTCACACACACAGCACACACACACACACACTCCGCTCTTAACACACCAGCCACAACATACACATCAACACGCACACAACATCGAAACTGCAGCTCTCTCAGCAGCAAAATACAGCCTGGGCGCAGTGGACAGTGGAGCACTAAAGCATTGACGGTTGAGGACAGCTCTTCAAAAGGCGGAGGCGGAGAGGAGAGCGGGGCAGGGGGAGGGAGCGGCAGGGAAGGGCAGGGAAGAAGCCAAAGGCATGGCGGCGAGGAGAGGCGGGAGCGCTAGGCATGAAGGAAGCGGCGGGGAGCGCGGGGAGGGCGGGGCGGCGGGCGGGGGGAGAGGGCGAGGAGAGGCGGGCGAGGGGAAAGGGCGGGAAAGGGTGGGCATCGATTCCCAACACCGCACTGACATGGCCGCGGCCCGCACCGTCTCCCCCGCCCGAAAACAACACCCAAAAACGAGGAAACAGCGAAGGCGGCGCCGTCAACGTCCCGCTTCCGTACCCAGCCCTCGTGCCGCCGCCCGGCGCTCCAGCGGGTCAGGGGCGGATCGCTACGACAACTCGATGGCTGAAAAAGGGCCTCCCAAAAAAAAGTTTAAAAAAAACGCTAAAATCTAACTGCGCGACTGCGTAGGTCAGAGAAAAACTACGGAGGAAGACTTGGCCAAAGAGACGAGGGTGGGAGTGTGAGATTGTGCCTCCCTCCAGGTGTCTGCAGAACACGGCACAGACTGGAGTTTCCCTCTGAGAAAATGAATATTTGGGAATCTTTACTCAATGCTTTGCGTTTCAGATAAATGTGCATTCATAGAAAGGTAAAAGAAGAAGGACTGGAGGTACTGACATGAGGGGAATGAGAGTATCTTTAGCAGGAAGAGGACGACTGCTCTCAGTGAAACCCACCTCTCATGAGATGAGCATACGCTCTGCATTAATCAATCTTTTTTTGCCATCTTGGGGAAAAAAAAACCACATCATTTCCCTTTGCCCTGCTCCTCTCCTTGGCTGTCTCTCCCTCTTTCTCTGTCTCAGACAGTCCATCCTTACTTTCTTCCTTCCTCCTCCAACTCTCTCCCTCCCTTTCTTCCCTCTTCCTGTTGGTGGCTGTCTTCTGTTCCCTCTCTCTTTCTCTCTCTCCTCCTCCTCCCCCTCTCTATCACTCTCTGCCTCTCTCTCTCCTCGTCCCTATCTTTCTCGCTGTCTCTCTTTGCCACTCCTTCTCTCTCCCTCTGTCTCTCTCTCCCTCCCTCTCTCTCCCTCTGTCTCTCTCTCCCTCCCCCGCTCCCTCTCCCTCCCTCTCTCTCTGCACTGTCCGTCTCTGTGCGGTCCCTGTGGGGTCAGGTGCAGCGTTGATCCTGCTTTGATTGCCGAATGGTTGCGGGCGGGCCTCGGGCGATGGCTGGGCTCAGTGTGGAAACACAGTAAATAATCCAGACTGGGGACAGTTTAATACCGGCTGGCAGTGGGTGGGGGGAGGTGGGGAGGGGGGGGGGTACAGAGCGGGGACAGAATTGTTCGAGTGGCGTTTATGTCACGTACAGTGTGGAGGCATTTGGAGGAATGAACACAGACATTAATTTTTCGTTTGGAAGGACATTGGCAGTTTTAAGTCAGCATCCGTATGTTCGTAATTCAGTAGCATATAGCCCATAGGCATGTAGCATATAGCATGAATACACCATCACAGAAAACCTCCTGCTGAGGCTTACATTGATCATTATTTCAATTTAAAACAGGCAGTCATTGTTTTCCCCATTGTTAATGATGGGAGTCAGAAGTTTGTATAATGTGGGATTAAAAGATGTTTTGTCTTAGACTTTTTCAAAATTTAATTGTATGATTTCCATCAGCTCACATCTCCACCATGTGCACGCACAACAATTTGAAGCGAAGTCACCTCATTCTCTTTAAAAACATTCTCTTTAGAAACATTTAAAAGGAACACGTAAATCCAAGGTGAAAAGATGCTTATCGCGCATGCAAGATTATTTAAATTTTGAGGGTGGCAGGGGGCATTTCATTATTCAGATAAAACGGTAAGCGGAGTATGTTTTTTTGAAATGGAAATTCTAGGTGCATTGTTTTGAAAAGCATGAAAAATCTCCCCAAATCACTCCTCACAGGCAGAGACAATGGGCGCGTTACATCAGAAATATGATCAAGTAGAGGGAAGAAAAGTAAAAGGGTATCTCCACTGTGGAAAACTTCTGTAGAAAATATCTCTCCAGTCTACAATCAAATTTTGCATATACTCTTGTGCATCGAATAATTAAAGCCTCATGGATATAACGCACCTGGAACATGTTTCAGTAATTTTGAAAAATAAAACGTCTCACGATCAAGAACCATGATGGTGGTATTTATTTCTGATTGCATAGTGTCTTTCTTAGATGTTAGCCTATATTATGCATATTAATGTGTGTGTGCGTGTGTATGTATATGTGATTAATAATGTAATTGTGCTACATATATTTAAATAACATTCACATCAAGACGTCAGCTGACCTCCCATCAGTAACAAGTTGCTACATCTGATATTCTTTTGTCCGTGAATTTCAAAGGTCCTCTACGCAGCATCACACAGATAAATAATTGTTAGCGCAGACAAAGAGCCAGAGTCAATGACGGGTGTAGCAACCGAGAGAGAACAAGAGCATCCCCTCTGTCGAATGAATTAAAGATGACCGCGTGAGAATTACTTAAGGGGGATGGGGGGGAGATAGGAGGTTTGGCGGGAGAGAGAGGAGAGAGGAGAGAAATTCAGTGTGCAAACGAAAGGTCTTTTAAAAAAAAAAACAATCCTCCTGTCAGTCAAGACCACACAACGCCAGCCTCATTTTCAATAAATAAATAAATAAGTAAGTAAATAAATAAATAAATAAAATAATACCCCCGCCTGCACTCCCCCCCCCCCCGGAGTTCATCACGGCCGGTATTGGCGGGCCCCCGTCGCGGGAAGGCTGGAGAGGACGGTAATGAGGTTTGCTGGGCTAAGTGAATGACTGGGAGTAGCATCAGCTTCCCCGTAATGAAGTGGGGCCGGTGTACCGCCCCCCCCCCCGCCGGGTCTCCGTAATCAGCTCGGCGGGCGCTGCGTCTGAGCGTGCTCAGAAACGCTTCCTGATAACTTCGCCAGCGGGCCCCCCCTCCCCCCCCGCCCCCCAGCGGAGGAGGAGACTAGGCGTGGCGGCCGGACCCACATCGCGGTTACCGGGGGGATGTCGACCTTTTTTTTTTTTTTTTTTACACGTCGAGCGGGAGATACGGGTGGTGTGTTTTCTCGCACGGGGAAAAAAACTTAAACTTTTGATACGTTCAGGGAGGACGGGAAACTTTTTTTATTTATCGCTGCCTTATAGACGTTGCCATGGCAGCCACCTTCTTTGGAGAGCTTCCCGCGCTGGCCACAGAAATGTCCCTTCCAGAAGTATAAGCCACCGGACTTTTGGGAAGCACACATATGGCCTATTCTCAGAAAACAAAGATACGAAAAGCGTGTAAAAATGTACAAACGCTTGTACCCCTAGCCAGGAATACATAATTCAATTGTCTTTTTTTTTGCTTCTAAAAGGTAGGCTATATAAGTTATAAGTACCCAAATATAATATCGTATTACTTTCAGCGTACGTTTGACATACACAGCTCCGTTGTAGCCTAATATTTTCTGAATTGAAACCGTTATTTTCCCCGCTCTCCCCTACCCTCATTTCTGAGAGTGATGTGCGAGAGTTGTGTCCGTGACACAGCTCCAGAATAAATCCCCGACGATTTATATGGTAAGTAAATTGCTTAATTTTCCCCCCTTAGACAGAAAATTGAGCTTTATCGGGATTCTGCCGTTTATTTCGGCCGAGCCAGCAGTTAAGTTTTATGTCCTGCCACCTCGTCATTTCTGAGGCCTTTTTTTTTTCTTGTTTTTTTTTTTCCCCCGGGTGTCGCTGCAGGTGCTGCGAACGTCTCCGTGAAGCGACGACGCGGGGGCTAATAAAGCGAAGCGTCAGAGACGGGGGGGGGGGGATTTATCGAGCCGCGGCCGGTTGTGTTTGCTCTTTACGGGCGGGCGGCTTACGGGGGTGGTTGGAGGGGGGGCGATGGCTGTTTGTCGGCTTTACTGCCGTCGCTTACGAGCCCCTCGCCGCAGCCCCTCCCCGGGTCACGCAAACCTGCGCTCGCGGTACAACCGCAACCTCGCAGGACGGCGCTTTAGATTACAAACGGTCCCCGCAACGCCAGAAACCCCCCCCGGGAGCTGCGTAACCCGAAATGTCTGCCGCACATCTGAAACACCCCTGTGAGGAGTCGGACTGACCCGAGCGGCGTTTCTGCGCATTCTCACCCCGAGCGAGCGGGGGAACGACCGGCCAGGGCGGGGAATGACCCGCCTTGTGCGATAAAACTGCAGAGAATGAAACGATGATGTTGCAGTGCGCGATTGTTCATTAACTTTTATTTTCACAGTGTGTTTTCCACAAAGCATAAATGTTCACCAATATGAGCAATCCACAGGGAGATAAGTTGTTTCCAGTCCCCCCCCCCATGGTCGGTAGGCCGACGCATGCATTAATATTTTCTGTGCATTGAAATACTTGCGGTCTAGTGTCCCATTGTGGTCACTGTGCCTACATTGCATCCCTGGTATATAAAGTAGTGGGCAGTGTAAAAAGTCTTTATTAAAACAAACGAGAAAACAGCACACTGTACAGTATGTTGCATTTTTTTTTTCCCCACGGTGCATTTTTTTCAGCAGGTCAAATCTCTATCTTGTTACACAAACACAGCAGTGGACTATTTTTCTAATATGAAAAATGCCCTTTAATAATTTCTATAATGCCCTCAAGCCAACAGAGCACAATAAATAAAGTTTTAGTAGCATAAGCGCATCATCACAATGTACTGTAAGGCTTGACCGTGGTCTTAGTATCATCATCAGTATTTTCGGCTGTGGTACTTTCATTACCATGGCAACGGATACGCTTCTTTAATAAACCTGTGTCCTGTCATGTTTTATTTTGTTCTCTGTTGTTTACTGGTCTGGCCGCGAGCACGCCGCAGTTGTCTGTACAAATCGAGCAGCGCCTGTCCCCCCCCCCCACCCCCCACCCCCCCAGCCACCCACTCACCCTACCACCCGCCCACCCACATGCCCAAATCGGAGACAGGGCGAGAACATTGACCTGTCGGCTTCAATAAGCCGTTGTGCGCTCTGCAAGCTCTTTCTGGGCCCTTGCGCACCTGCAGCAGTCCGTGCTAATTACTTAGCGGCGCGGGGTTTAGAGTTTGACTTTAGCCGCGAAAAGATGTGAGAGCCAGGTGAGGGTGTTAATGAGACCGGTGGTTGCCGGAGCTGGCCTTTGGTTCTGGGGAAACTGGAGGCGCGCTCGGCCGTCGGGTGTCATTACGGCTCCGCTGGGAGGGCTGACAGCGGACTGGTAATTGGCCACTCCCCCAAAATAACTAAGAGGGCTCAGACTAATTGCGGAAGTAAATTGGATATTGGTTTCTGGGCCCCGGAAAGATGCAGACGATCGACCGAGACGAGACGAAACGAAATGGTGGAGAGTAGGCGTAGGAGGGAGGGGTCTCGTCTTCAAAAAAGGCAGCACTGAGGTTGGGTTGTTGCTGATGAAACTGGAGGCAATGTGTTTGCCTAAGCTAAGGAATACCGATGCAAGTGTCCTAAGATGGTCGTCGGAATGTTCCGTATGGCGAGGGATAGCATCTGAACCAGGGTCATTTCCAGCATCTGAACCAGGGTATTTCCTGTAGAGGCAGTTCCTCTGGTGTACTTGTCATTTTTCTGCATCTCCTGGCAAAATAGCTCTTTTAACAACATCATTGCGCTCTCCGCCCCCCCCCCCCACGCATACACACATACACACACATTTTCCTCAAATTTAAATCTTGTTTTGTGCCTTGGAATTCTCAAAGCCTGTGTAATAAACCAGATGATTTTACTCTAATGTAATACCTAATATGTTTCCCCCAGCAGTCATTATTCCTGGGGTTATTTTTGTCATGTACTCTCTGGCATATTAAATGTCATTCAATTTCAGTGTGATATTCTGTGCTTAGTTGTGCTGAATATTTGACATGTTTCATGTGACTCCTAACTGTGAATGATATAATACAATATAGTCAAAGTGTAGATGCATCTTTATAGTGACAACAATGGTAGTTACTGAAAAAAATAAGAGAAATAAGGCATCACTAATGCATAAATAACTGACACAGTAAAAATGATAACATCAGTAGCTGGTAATCATTGATGGGAACCCTGGCATTTGCAGACTCCCACGCTTAAGTTGTAAGTCAGTTTCCACTCAATCTATTAGCTGAACTGCCGCACCTGCTGCAGAAGACTGCATAGCTGATTCAGTTGTGTGATGGAGCTGGCTCTGGTGTGTGATTTACCTGACCCAGGTGTGTGATTTACCTGACCCAGGTGTGTGATGTAGCTGACCCAGGTGTGCAATTTACCTGACCCAGGTGTGTGATGTAGCTGACCAGGATAGCATACTAATGCTATACCTGACACCAGGTAATGATACACCCAGTAGCTGTAATCTTACCTGATGAGGGACCCTGTGCATTTGCGACTCCCAGCGTGTGTAATTTCCTACTCAATCTGTTAGCTAACTGCCGCACCGCAGAGCTGCATGTGTCATTGTGTGACGAGCTGGCTCTGGTGTGTGATGTAGCTGACCCAGGTGTGCAATTTACCTGACCCAGGTGTGTGATGTAGCTGACCCAGGTGTGTAATTTACCTGACCCAGGTGTGTAATGTAGCTGACCCAGGTGTGTGATGTAGCTGACCCAGGTGTGTAATGTAGCTGACCCAGGTGTGTGATGTAGATGACCCAGGTGTGTAATGTACCTGACCCAGGTGTGTGATGTAGCTGGCTCTGGTGTGTGCTTTACATGATTGAGGTGTGTGAATTAGCTGGCTCTGATGTGTGATTTACCTGATTGAGGTGTGTGATTTACCTGGCTCAGGTGTGTGATTTACCTGATTGAGGTGTGTGATTTACCTGGCTCTGGTGTGTGATTTACCTGGCGAGCCGCTGTTGAATCATGAGCTATCAGGGCTCCTTCCTGTGGCTCTACCCTGGGGCACAGTCCGTGTTTCTGCGGTCAGGGTTCAACTTTCAGGCAATGGGCTACGAATGAGTGCTGTAGCCAGGCAGCTGCCGGCCCAGCGTGATGTCATATTACATCATTACATTACTGGCATCCTAGCACGTGCACTTACCCAGAGTGATTTACACAACATGTGGGTTTTTACATATAACATCCATTTGTACAGCTGAGTCTAAACTGAAATAAGTACCGCAATGTAAGTACCTTGCTCAAGAGTACTGCTGCAATGTTATGACTGGGAATCAAACCTGCAACCTCCAGGTTTCAAGGCCAGTTCCCTACCAAACAGGCCGCACTATATTTCTTAAATACATGGATCATTGTAGCTGCAGGAAAACCTTTGCAGTTTTATTTTGACAGTTAGGAAAAAGTGAGATCATGATCATGTAGCTAACCCTGGATTCATCCACATCTACACTCATGCTACACTGAAGTAGCCAGAGCATCAATGGAGTTTTATTCTCTCCACTTTACTCAGTTTTAGAGATTCACATCAGAGTTAACAGCTGTCACCGGTCTCAAATGTTAATTTTTCATATGCAGATATGTCTTTTCCTATTATATTCTATCTCGTAGAGCAGCATACATGCAGTATGAAGATGTGTGACCTGCGCTGGTTTGCAAGCTACAGTTTAATTTTAAAGACATAGATGAGAAGTGGTATATTGTCACTTTCCTTCCTTGTAATAACATTTCCTTATGAAGGCAAAAACAAGGCCTTCTGCCAGTCATTCGTTGACATTCAACTCTGTATTTATATTGCATTGAAAAGCTTCTCAATGCACTGTCACATTTTTTTTTTTCAAACAAGTCACTTTCATTGTACATCATACATACTGTTTGGCGGGCATAGTGCAGTGCAAGGTTTATTTAAAACATCCTGAAGCATCTCATGAAGGTCTTATGAATCCTCTAATCAAGATAAATGATACTTAAAGGGTAAGCACCAGGTATTATTTAAAAAAAAAAAGAATTACATCCCTCAACAATATTTAAGAAATGCACGACTGGAGCAATGCGCAGAACCATAAAATGTCGGTAGAGTTAAAAAAAAAAAAAAGAATTTCAGCTTTATCTGCTTTAGAGCTCACATCCCAGTCACTGTATCGTCAGCCATTCATTTTCATTTGAAGGGTGTAAACTCTCAGCACAAGCCCTGTGGAAGCCTGGGGGCCCATGCCAGACTGTGGGGACCCAAGGCCAGACTGGTGGGGGCCCATGCCAGACTGTGGGGGCCCAAGGCCAGACTGTGGGGGCCCACCCATGCCAGACTGTGGGGGCCCAAGGCCAGACTGGTGGGGGCCCATGGCCAGACTGGTGGGGGCCCAAGGCCAGACTGTGGGGGCCCACCCATGCCAGACTGTGGGGGCCCAAGGCCAGACTGGTGGGGCCCAAGGCCAGACTGTGGGGGCCCACCCATGCCAGACTGTGGGGGCCCAAGGCCAGACTGGTGGGGGCCCAAGGCCAGACTGTGGGGCCCAAGGCCAGACTGGTGGGGGCCCAAGGCCAGACTGGTGGGGGCCCAAGGCCAGACTGGTGGGGGCCCATGGCCAGACTGGTGGGGGCCCAAGGCCAGACTGGTGGGGGCCCAAGGCCAGACTGGTGGGGGCCCATGGCCTTGAGCTCCCTGTCCAGTGCTCACTTCGACCTGCTGTCCAAAATCAGGGGCGTGACTTCTGCTCAAACAAACCGAATCGCCGGGGGGAGGATTGCGACCGGGCCTGTTAGATACCGGATTTCGTCCGAGGGAATCAGGCGTGCGTGCGGGGGGGGGGGGTGGGGGCTGGGGGGAGGTGCTCGCCCCAAACAGGTGGATCTTCCTGCAGCGCATGGACGGACAGCACGGGGAGATAAAAGGACGAGAGCGCTATCTCTGCGCCGCTGTGCGTTTTATTTGCACGCCGTGGGTATCTCCAAAAAGCTTCAGGAGTCAGCCGCTCTGGAATTCATGTTGTTTTCAATAGCTGTTGGGGGAAAGGTTAGAATCGCTTGTTTAAATCCCACAGTGTGTCTAATAAGAGTAATGTTCCAGAAAGTGTTATCCTACTGGGGAACGTGTGTGGGGGGGCATTTTTATTTTATATCTGTGTGTAAGAGCAGACTCGGTATTGAGTGGAGGAGCAGACCTAATCAGATATTGACCTCCATAGGTACTGCTTCACCTGATACACATCTGTACTCTGACTTGGTTTGATGTGCAAAGGAAGCCTATTCCAGTGACAAATGCCAGTGCAAAAAAAAGTGGTTCTTGCAGTACTATTTACTTACTGTATGGATTCTGTCTGAATGGTTTTTTCCAGATTTTTTTCAGTGTTTTGGCAGTCACTTACATACACCTGTCACCGTAACATCACTTATGATTTGACAAATGATTTTTAAAAAGACATTTTGTCCAATGTGAGGGACATTTTTTTCCAATTACAAAAAAAGAAAAAGAAATCAGTTCTGGGATATATACAGTATATTTCATTACCAGGGCAGTCTGGATATTAAAGTAGAAGCTGGGAGACTGCATGGACGCACCAGGTTTGTTTAAATGAGCCCTTTCCAACAAACATTTCCTCAGGCACATAGGTTGCCCGTTGCTATCTCAGAGAGATATATTTTCAGTCATAAGAGAAGAGAGTTAATGTGTATGTAAAGTTAGTATAGTACTCGGGGTTGAAAAGGATACACACACAGACACACACACACACACACACAAACACGCATTTGCACAAACATTTGCGGACACACACACACACAAACACGTTCAAGCAAACACGCGTTCACATTAACAAATGCACACGCACACACACAAACACATGCACATACTCACACATACACATACACAAACCTCCTGACACCCCTGTGTGTGGTGATCATACAAATTAATAAATGTACTCACCACAAATTATTCCAGACATCTCTCCCTCTAGGTTCTCTGCAGTTGTCCTCAGATGTTTTAAAAGAATGATAAAACATTTACATGTCAAATAACCACCCGAATAAGAAAGATTTGATGACTTTTTTGCAATTGTTCCAGTATCTGGACAGCAACAGCGAGAAGCTGTTGGCCCTTTGGTTAAATGGATCCATTTTAATTGTGATAAACCAACACTTTTCCAGCCCATGCTGCTGTCCCTGACGGAGGACACAAAACCACAAGTTATTGACACAGGTTTTGAGCGCATAGAGGAAAAACGTGTGCTTATGCTTCTTGTAATCAATCGGGAAGTGCAATCACTGCCTCTGAAATTGCATCCTTGGTGCCTTAAGTGGTACGAAAAAGCACAATAAGTAGATGTGTCAGTTCTTCACGAGAACAAACTTTACTGGTCTCAGGGTTTCGTTTAACAAGCCAACCTTGCTGCATTTGCATCTTTCTCTCTTTGCTCTGTCCTCCGGATATTTCTGTGTGAAAGCATCGTGGCTTCGGGAGACATTGAAAAATGTGTTTCACACCTTTATTGTAGCGAAGAGCATCTAGGCTCTTATAATATTTTACATATTTATAATATAATATTGATGTATAAATATAATAAGGCTAACCTGAACAGTCCCACAACATCCTGTCACCTGTGGTCACAGTTGGCGTGTTGCCATAGCAGCAGTGTGATATGACAGTTGGCCAGGTGAGGCTCGTTTGCCAATGCAATGGGGAAAAATGGAAACAAGTGTGTTCAAGAGTAAGTTGGGATGGTGCTGCCCATTGGTTCCATCAACTTCACAGGTGCATGTTGGGCCCAGCAGCCTATACATCCTAGATCCGACCCTCAGTTTTTCTGTTGACCAATAATGGCCATGAGATTGCAGTTGCATGCGGCTTTGTGCTGTTGGCAGAGCTAGGGGGTGGATTAGGATAACTCCAGGGCCCTCAAAAAATATTACAATTTAGGATCTTCTTGGGTAGTGGGGGCCAATGTGAGATTTTTTTCACGAGACCCAAAATCCCCGGTGGTATGCCTGGGTGAGTGCCTCAGTGGAATGACTTTGACTCATGAGACGCAACTGGACATTCTGACTTGGGGACAAAGAGGGTAATTAACCCGATAAAACAGGGGAAATGAAATACAACAACTCTTCCATGGAAATGGGAAGTATGGACGCCTCACACCTGAAAAACCAAAAAGAAAAAACAGGGGGAGGAGTAGCTGCTAACGCTGACAAGCTGAGTTGTGTTTCTTTCAGCGAAGTGTGCGTTCGCGCTTCCCCCCGACGCTGTTTCAGAACGAGACGATGTGACACGGCGATGCGCGGTCACGCGCACAAAACCTGGTTAACATCGAACAAATTCGGTATTAAATGAGGCGTCTTCCCTCGCTCTCTCGCCGAACTGTTGTCTTCGGCGTGCGAAGCTTAACGAATTCCCCCATTCCCTCGGTGCCGGGGGGGGGGTGTTGGGGCGGTCGCGGTGTTGGGGGGGTGCGGGGGGGGGTCTGCCGGTCTTGCTCTGAAGCTCCTTTGCCCTTTGCTCATCTCAGCGTTATGCGGAAGAAATGCGATACGTCGCGCTTTTTGTGAAAAAAAAATGAATCTGCGGCTCGTCCAGTCACAGGCGGGCTTCGGGTCTTGCGGGGGGGGGGAGGACTGGAGCCGACGTATACTGATGAAATACATTGAGTGAATCCCCCAATCAAAAACAAATTATGTGCGCGATGTGGACTCCCCGCCCCCCCCCACTCTTACCCTCACCAAATGGGATGATATGGACCTCATTAAGAGTTCATTGTATTTGTCCTCAGGGGGGCTGGAGGGAGGTGAGAGTGGGTCTTGAATCCGCTATTGCCGGCGACATCGCAATCTTCGCCCCTTATATTAGCGAGCGACCGTGAAAGAAACCAACCCTAGGGGGAGTATAGTTCACATATCTGGAGCGTAGGACCGGAATATAATTTTTGATAAAGAGGTGTGTTGGTCCAACTGATGGAATCTCTATTAATGTGGTGCTTTGTGGAGCTATCCGGACGTAATTTAGTTTCTAATCAAGAGTGTTTTTGAATTTTGGAGTTGAGGGGGGGGGTGGGGGGTGGCTGGGGTGCAGGGAGATGGCATCTTTTGATTGGCCGCTGTCTTCGTGAAGATGAGATCGTGGGGACGGTTTTCGGCGGAACGCAGGCTGGGGAGGCGCATCAAGCGTCGCCTTTCCCCCAGAACAATTAAACGCCTCCCGAATACCAGACAGCGTTTTTTTTTTAGCTCATTAAGAACTCTGCGGTTTTTGTCTGCTGGAATTCCCGCAGTCTTAAAGACTAATTAGCGAGGGTGCAGGAAGAGAGAATGCAGCGGAACATCGGGCGGTTCTGGATGAGGGAGCGTAATGGATTCCGGATGGTTCTACATAACATTCCGCCATTAGGAAACGCAGCTGCGTCTGCTTCCTTTCCCCTCGACGGTGACCTCCGTGTCAGAGCTATCTGGAGACATCCTGTTAATTGGCATGACAACGGAAGAGGGCGACTCGCTCGCGAGTTTCATTAACCTCCACCCCCCCCCCCCTCCATGCCCCCCCCCCCCACGGAAGAGGCTGCTTCGCATGCTTCAGGGTGGCGTGGGGTATTAGCTCGGAAGCGACGTCTCCCAGGGAACGTTTTTCTTGTGACGGACAGAGACGCCCCCCCCCCCCCGGACTCTGTTAATGCACCTCCGGCATCGCCCCCTTTGAATGCTAAAGGGTTGCCGTGGTTTCGGACGGCTTCGCTCACCCGCTTGTTCGCGGACGCGACGGCCCGGACACTGAGAGAAAGGGGCGGATCAATAAATAAGAATCCATCACGCAGATTGTAATGCAGGGGACTTCAGTATGAATTATGCCCTTACAAAATATGTGTTGGGAGGGATGTGACTGCTTTGGGAGGTGGGGGCCGGGAGGGCTGGGGTGGGGGGGGGGGCGGGGTGGCTGCAATGGTTGGCTGTGTCAGGTGTACCCAGCGGTTCTGATTTTACTTCCTCAGGTTAACCTACTGGTGTTTTCCTCTGTCTGTTCACACTTACTTACTTCCAAAGTAATGTACCGCGGAAGTGCTTACATCACTGTGAACACCGAAGGCACACAAATCGCTAATGTCTGCATGGCTACTGCCTTTGCCCTCACTACACTCACCATGACGACTGGGAAAGCTGTGTTTTTATTAGTTTTATTTCACGCTCGGCAAAATGCTACCGTGTACCAACTAGATAGCGAGTAGTATAATGCATTGGATTTCAGCCTCTGGAATTTATGTTTTAATTATACATAAATCAAATAAATTAACTATAAACATTTTTCCCAGACAGTCTACTAACGCTACGCTAATATTAGCTCGGTTAATGGAGTGAGTCAATAAGGACAGTGATAAATGCTAATTAACTTGCATGAAATAGAAGTGAATTGAAAACCATTAATGTGGGCTTGCACTGTACCCCAGTTTGCCATGCTATATTAGTTCAGGCTCATTCTGGAAAAGCGACGAGATGCCGCATTAACTGACAGGAGGCTTGACTGTAATTGGACTGTGTGTCTCCAGTTTGCTGTTGGTATGTGTGTGACTATGCTGATGTGGCTGATATTAGTCTACAGCAGAGCTGCCCAACCCTGTTCCCTGGGGATCTACCACCTTTTAGGTTTTCATTCCAACCGTAATTTGGCAGACCTGCATCTACGAATTAGCAGCTCAACGAGATCTCTAGCTGTTGAATGAGGTGTGGTGTGTTAGGGTAGGAGTTCTCCAGGAACAGGGTTTGGCAGCCCTGGGCTACTGTTACCCTGGCTCACCCAATAATGAATGAAGAACAGTGCCAATATACCATTTTGACAGGAGAATGGCAGTGTCCAGGGTTGTTATTTTGGGCCCCATGAAAAGATCTCACATTGGGTCCCACCACTGCAGGCCACCCCATCCCCATTACAGCACAATTTTATGGGGGCCCATTTTCGGTCAGAGCCCTTGGAATCCTAACACACCCCCCACCCAGCCCGCCTCATTCCCATTGTGTAACCCTCTGAAGAGCGGGGTTTTTTCTCGGGTGCGTTCTCAAAATGCTAAGTCAGTGTTCTAGAACTCCACTGCGTTCAGTTACCGGCAGTGACTGTCACATCAGCATCAGAATGTTCGGTTAAGAACGTTCTAATCAAATGTTTGCGATCTTACGCCTCAAAGGGTTGTAATTATTGTGCGATTCACCTGCTGCTAACCAGGCAAACACCACGAACACAAGTACACACGGGCACGCAGTCATCATCAGTCATCATCAGTTTCCTGCTGGCCCCCCCCGCCTCGTCTCTGCAGCGCTGCAGCATGTAGCATTTGCTCCAATAGGATCCCTGCGAGCCTATTTTATTTTACTTCTTCCCCCCCCCCATCGGTGGTACGGCAATGAGCAATGCTCCTGATGGGCCGGAGATTTTTTATTTTTGGACCCCCGAGGAGCTGAATGACTTGGCAACAGGCATCGCTTTCCTTAATCACAGCAATATTACGCCAATAACTTCCCCCCACTGGCGTCCCTCTGTCCCTCACTGACGAACCAAACTCGACGTTATTATCACCCCCCCCCCCCCCCCTCCTCCATCTCTTCTGGAGTGGGGAGGGAACCGAGCGTGCTCGTTTTTCCTGCCTTTTATTTTTTTTGAAGGCGTGCGCCGAAGGCCAGGCCGCAGACGGAGCGGCCGAATGGCTCCCCTTCAGCTCGCGTATCCGCGGCGACCGTGCGCCGTCTCCAGGAGACCGCGAGTACCCCGATGACAGGGCGCCTGAACACTCGCTGGTCGACGGTTTCTCTCTGCTCTCGGCCGCGGAAGACAGCGGCCGGAGCGCGGGACTGCGGAGGGCTCGGGTTTCGAACCCCCTTCGTTTCGTTGACTAACAGAAAAGATTAAAAGGAGGGGAAGTGTTGCGAGGCCGAGCCGAGCCAAGTCGCGGGGTGCGCGGTGGAAATCTTCCCTCACGGAGCGACGACCTTTTCCGGGCCTGTGAAGGAACGGAAACGACGTTGCTACCGGGGCACCAGCACACGTTTTGAGCGAGGGGGGGGCGGCCGGGGGGGTGCTGCTGACGGTAATGTTAAATCGTGACGTCGCTATTTAAATACTAGCTGCTTTAATTGTTTTTGTTGAACTAGCTGGGCGGGGCTTTAATCGAGAGTTTTCCATTAAAAGGTTAACTTCTGACATAATGATGATGTAACTGTGAAAAACACAGATTTATATAACATAAACTTTACAAATAATACAATACATACATACAATATAAAATAAACACCTACGCACACATACCTCTGCTTACAGAATGAAAACAGGCTGGGTCCAGAGAGTGCCTATACAGAGAGCTCCTGGTAGCAGTCTCTCTCTCTCTCTCTCTCCCCCCCCTCTCCCTCTTCCTCTCTCTCTCGCTCATCTTGTCTAATTATGTTTATTAATTAGCTGTCTGAAGTGCCCTCCAGACCCCAGACCTGCACACCAGCAGTCTTTGGACGGTTTCTTTTCGCCCCACCACTATTAAGAGTCCTGCTGACTCACTCCCTCCCTCCCTGGGGTGAGGTTATGTTCTCCCCGCTCCAGGGCTATGCAGGACCACGCCTGGTATCGGAATGTTCATCACGAGATGATTCCATTCCGGAACATGGCAATATCACTGCATGGCAACCAAGCGTTGTGTCTCAGGCCCCTTTTGCACCTGTATTTTTGCGTGACATATGTGACGTGTGACGATTTTGTGACAAGTCCAATAAGCGTCACATTCAGCAATTGAGGTCTAAACAGGAGTAAACGGATGTATTGATCAGATTTGTCCCAATCCGATTTGAATCACGTCTGGAGGTGGTCTGGATTGGATTCCACAGGCATCAGGTCTGTAAATATGCGATCAGATATACTGGATATCTTATTTATCTGTATCTGACATGAACGCACAACATTGTTTAGTGTGTAGCTGCTACATTAAGAGAAGATGCAAAGTCAATTAACAGGGTTTTTGTCCAAAAACCACTTTTGGCTGAAACTGTCTGCTCTAGCCTCATGAAACATTCATTGAGTTGATCAGCGGTTGCTGTCCAATTTCGCCTTTCTCTTTGAATTAGCGCACAGATATCGCTGCCCTGGAGTAAATGCTTTGGACCTCCGTTGCCCTTCGCTGTCTCTCTGTTGCTAGCCAGTTCTGACATCACCGTCGACCCGCAACCTTGGTCCTGGATGTGCTGTTTTTTTTTTTTGCTGTTTTTGTTAGTCAGCACTTAATTGATCAATTAAAGCACTTGATTACATAGTTAACCGAGTTCCCCTTATTTCCCCCTGTCTGATTGGTTGCTGATTTTTTGGTGAAAACTCTCTGTGGCTCGCAAGCGCAACCTCAGTCCCCGATGCTCCCTGAAGCTTTTCCTCCATTAACACGTGCGTCAGCAATCTGCATAATCCACTGGCAGGTCGATACGTAGCTTGTTTTTTTCCACATCATGTTAGGGAAATAGAACAATAAGTTCAATTTAGAAAAAAAAAAATCAGTTTATCAGTAAGTACACAATGAAAAGAATATATATACTGTGTTGGCTTTCAGCAGAACCCGCAATAAAGACTAAGCGTGTCCAAAGAACAAAGAGTACACGTACCCATACTTTTAAATAGCGCTGATAAAATGTGAACAAGTGTTACAGCCTGTCAATTTTCAGCTCAGCAGCCACCACTGATGCTATCCGTAATTATAAGCTAAAGGCAGTCCAATGTTTATATACACGATCCTATGTATCCTGAGTGTTACTCGCATAATTAATGGATTAATAGTATATATATATATATATATGTGGGCAGCACGCATATATTGTTGGCATGCTCCATACATAGCATGGCCAGACGTTCGTCACCGAGCTGAACGTTCTGGTTTTGGATCCACCTGTGCTCCATCTGGTGCAGCTGGACACATATTCGACTGGCATTTGTGAAAGTAATGTTAGTACAACATCAATGTGTCATATTCGTAAATTTCATTAACTCAGCTTTACATCATTTTCAACATATAAAAGCTATAAAAAAAAAAGAAAATTGGTCCACGATCACAATCCTGTCCCACTCTCCCACTCCGGTCCATGATTGCAGTGTCCTCCTTTTCGGGGAGGTGCAAGTGAACCCCCCCCCCCCCACACCTCGCCCCCCGCCCCCATTTGTATATGCAAATGATATTTTGTGCAGCCGTATACTTCTGCATTGCATAATGTTGCATTAGTAACAACAGAGTTATAATTGCCGTGCGACTAATTAAATTAACGGCTCGGGAATATCGTGCTTGATTGTGTTTACGCGAGGGGCGCGGTAATTTGAAGTGAGCCGACGAAGGAATGGCAGTTAAGTTTGAATCGAGCCCTTCAGAATGATTAATATTCGCCCGGCTGCTCGTCCTCGAGACCGCCTTCCCAGGCGAAGAGACGAAAGCCGAAATTTCGGTAACGTGACGAAACGCGCTCCCCCCCGAGACCGCAAACGCTCATCGCGCCCCCGTCACGTGCCCCGTGCCCCGCTTTCTCGTTTAAAAAAAAAAAAGAAATGCGCCTCGTTATGCGCCTACGCTAATCTCTATCTTCCGAATACAGGCCTGATTTCAACGCAGCCATCGAGACCAGCCAACGGTCTGAGGAGGTCTGTCACAGACGCGTAAAATGGTGGCGCGCGGCCTAGCGGAGGAAAGATCCTGAGGAAACACTCGGAACAGGTCCTTGGGGTGCAGCGTTCGGTTTGATGTTTGGGCCTCAGCGAAGAACAGAGGAGGGAATTCTGATGCTACCGTCGCCCGGGTCGTCTTGTCGCAAATATCAGACTCGTTCTCACCGGGGAGCCCCTCAACATGGCGGGCTACCCGAAAGTGGCAGCCATAAAAGAACTTAACTTTAAAAAAAAAAACCTCTCTAAAGTATAAACAGTGACACCGGCTCGATCCGGAGTGTATTCGTTCCAGCTTCACAGTCTCAACCAGCCCCCAATTAATATCCGCAAGCTGTTGGACTGCGAGGAAATAAATCATCTGTTTGATCTTTTTTTTTTTCAGATGCTCAGTGCTTCCTGCTTCCCAGTTAATATTCTACCCAGATCGCATAAGGTCTGCGTATAATTGTGTTTTTTAAATAACGAAAAGAAAAACCCTGATTCCCGTGACGTTGTTTTTTTAAGCGTAACTCAGCGGTGGCTATGTGGGGCGATCGATCTGACGAATGCCATCGCTGTTTTAACGGCCTGTCCAGGTGTCTGTGGTTTGATTGCATTTAAGGCTCAGGCGGGAGGAGGAAGCCTGCACACCTGCTTGATCGATGCTTTGGCTTAAACTCCACAGTGGTTGTCTGAACTAAATGTCCTATTGAACCGTGTGGCCCAATTATTATTCAATTATTCAAGTATTGGGCTGACAAAGCAAAAAAAATAAAAAAAATAAATAAAAGTCTCCTTCAGCCCAGAAAAACCATAAATCTCTGTCCTGAGAATACACAAAAGAAAGAAAGGTTATGAATACACCCGAACTGGCAATCTTCATAAGATTCAGTATGCCATGGCAAAAGATCAATGTACACAGCAAGTTTAGCTGTCAAGGGCCTCTTCTGACTCACTTAGATTTAGAGCTCTGCTTTTCTATAGACCGGAGAAAAAAGATCTGGGATCTGATTGATTTTTGTAAAGCTGCCTGTCTTGCGATTGCTTGATTATGTTTGCTTATTTTAATATGAAAAAACAAAACACGAAGACAAAAGAGCCAGACATCTTCATGTCAATAAGGGCAAATTTAATTTGGTGATGGATGAAAAACAGGAAACAAACCCAAAAAAATGCCAGTAAATTTCTTCAAAAGACTGCATAAAGTAAATTAAATTGGTCCCTCAAATCTGAATATGTGCAGGTAAAGTCACCTTTTGTGGTAATTTCTTTTCAGAAGGGCCTGGGAAAACACACAGCTAAACGTCTCACCATCGATTGGAGAAAAAGTGATTTTCTTTTTTTTTCATACAATAAATGAAGCAATAAATCTGTTGCTAGGATACAATATAGTGTAGTTTACAAATTATTAATGCTAAATGTACATATCAAGTTACTCTTTCTAATATATATTTTTTTGCCTTGCCTAAAGAAATGGTTTAGAAATGGTGCTAAATTACAGATCCTACTCTGCATTGAACATTTACAGTATTGCCTTGAATAAATGTAAATTAAAACAACAGAAAATATTGGCTTTGATAAGTGCAGAACACATTCACAGCAATATATTGTATGCCAATATTAAATAAAAAAGTGCCACAATTATAGCAATATAATCAGCCAACTATGTGAAAGTATGACCCCCTTACCCCATACTCATAAACACATACACCCACACACAGTTTCTTCATTTTAATAGTACAGGAAAATAAGACTTAGGATCTGAACTGTTTTGATGATTCAAACAATCTAGTATGTGATCCTCACAGTCGACTACACAATAGGCAAGCAGTTCCGAAATAATTTTGCAGACGCTCTTATCCAGAGCGACTTCCTCAACTTCCTCAGCATTTACATTGCTTCCATTCATACTGCTGGATACATACTGAAGCAATGCAGGTTTTAAAGGTTAAGTACCTTGCTCACGGATACAACGGCATCCGTGTCCTGCTGGGGTTATGGACTGTGCAGAAGAGGCAGCCCAAGCCGCCTTAGGGCTGATTTTCTTTATTCTTATTGGCTGAAATTACAACAGAGTCTGAGTTTTCCAACTTCTGTATGATATCATGTGACATCCTCCATTAGATCTGTAATATTAAATTTGCAGCCAGGGACAGGCTCCACTAAAGCGTGATACTGTGTACACATCTAAAATTATGCGGCGAGGAGGAACGTAGAATTATTTTGTTGGTAAATAAAAAAAGGAAGGAGCAAAGCAAAACCGTGTTTGCCAGAGAGGGACTGTCAAACCCCTCAAGAAAATGAGTGCTGAAAATATAGACTGTTGTCCCAAGGAAGGGATGTTTATCAATCTTTCAACTGATCTTTCAGTGTTGATTTTTTTTACTGCTTTCCATGATAATGTGCAGCAGGCCAAAAGAAGTCTTTGCCCCCAGTCGCCTGAGTGGCTTTGCTAAAAAATAAAAATAAAAATAGTGTAAAAAGCGGTGGCGAGCACTTCGCGGTGGCCGCTGCCTGTGAACCTCTCCAGTGAGCGGGAAAGGTGATGCGTTCACTGCAGTCCTGATAACCCCCCTTTCACAGCCATTCAAAGCCTCGTGAAAAACATTTCATTTCCCTTTTATTTCCCCCCGACGCTGACCTTTACCAATCAAAGAGCCCCGGTCTCCAAAGTCCTGTAAGCACTCCAACAATCCAATAGCCACTCCTAAATGGTGCGTGTGTGTGTGTGTCCGTGTGTTTCTGTGTGCTTGTGTGTGTGCGTGTGTGTGCCTCTGCGTGTGAGTGCTTGTATCTTTGTGTGTGTGTGTGTGTGTATATGTGTGTTCATATATATGTGTCTGCCCATGTTACGCATGTATACATGTGAGTGCATGTGTATGTAAGTATGTATATGTGTGTGTGTGTGTGTGTCCAGCATGCAAGTGTCTGACAAGCATGCATGTGTGAGTATCTCTTTGATATTCAGAACCGTTTCTGTAAAGAAACTACGTTTCCCTTGCATCTCTGACCTGATAGTGGCAGCAAAGCCAGCAGCTGGGTGCTGGTGGAGAGGAGTGGAGCTGTTAAGTATTCAGAGCCTGACTTCAGATAGACAGGTACCAGCAACTAGCCTGCTTTATACAAGACCAGCATACTGTACATAATATACTCTGCCACATGTCAGACGCATTCAATCCTCATGCCCCATGCCTGCACCACACGGCATAAGTAATGTTTCATATCAACTGTGTATGTTTACTCAGGAGCAAGGCTATTAAGAAATTCTGGGCTTTTGCAAAGTCGAAATTTAACCCATGTCCATTTTTTTTAAAAGTCGTGCCGGTAAATCTGACGCCAAAACAATTGCATCCTCTTAGCTCCTGGCAGAAGATAAATCCGTCATGTGTCACCGCTGTTCCGGAATGTTCCGTTAATGAGTCCCTTCAAAGGAATTCTTTTTTTTCTTTTTCGAGCTCTGCAATAATTCATGAGAGAGGTGATTGTCACAGGATGCCCTATCTGAGAAAGGGAGAGAGAGAGAGACAGAGAGAGAGAGAGAGAGGTGTTTAGGGGAAGACGTGACACAGAGGAGAGTATGCATATGAGCATTTCAGAGACGTGTGCAGTGGCGTGTACTATGTCACAGCGCCTGTGAAGCATACAACACTTTTCAGCATGTCAGCAAGACGAACTGGTCGGCATCTCATACCCTGTTCCTACAGTCCTATAGGGACAGGATACGAGGATATGTCCTATTTGGACAGTGACACATTGTTTGGTGTTTGGCTCTGTACTCCAGCACATAGCATTTGCAATGAAGCTGTGAATATGAGAGTTTTTAATTTGTGGGAATTAACATCCACATCGGGTGAGCCATGTAGCCTTGTAGGAATAGCATTCTTTTACACAATACTGTGCACATCAATACTTACAGACTGAACTACATATGTATGTATATACTGTATATACACACATATATATATATATATATATTATTTAATATAATTAAATAAGTTGAGAAATTGAAGACATGACACCATGAAGAGTAAGAAAGTGACAGTCAGTTTAGCTCAGGAAGTGGGGGGGGGGGACAGAAAGACAGAGAGGAGGCTCGCTCACCCCTCCCCCCGGTACTGTCATACCGCCGCTGAGCTGAGCGGACGGGACCCTAAATCCCCTGACGTCCCGCCCGCGGGGGGTTCGCACATCAACACGCCGTCTCCTCAGACGGGGGCGGCGGGAGCAGACTGTAAGGGGGTCTGGCGTGAGAGGGGTGTGGTAATGGCTCCCACGCTCCACCCTGTACATGGATGGATCCTAATGTGAAAAAAAAAAAAAATTAAATTAAATTAAACCTGTCGAGGGTTAAGAATCATATTCTATTTTTAATGCCTAATAAATATTCAGGGGGAAGGCTCATAAATTAGTTATCGCATATTAATAGAGAATAAAAGATCAATTAACATATCGGGGAGCGCTTCCCGTACAGCCTTCTAATCTGCGGTGTGTTTAGTGAGAAATGATCTTCCGCCTGCTCCAAAGGTCGCGCGTAAGACTCCCTCCGTGGCCCCAGATCCCCTGATGAGGTCTGATGAACCGCTCCAGAACCGCTCTGTGATGTGATGTCTTAACCTTGAACTCATTCATTGTGCCGTCCGGTGACGGATTGAGGGGCCGGCAATCATAAATCCCCCCCCCCCGAATTTAATCCATCTTTCCGAGCGCAACCTGAAATGAAAACGATTGGTCGGTTCCTCAGTGGGGGGGGGGGGTTTTCATGGGACAGGTGATGGATTTGAGCGACGGGCGGGGCGGACGTTCGGCGATCGCCGGAGGAGCGCCGCTCAATCCCTGGGTCCATTGCAGTTATCAGTCAGCGCTTATGTACGGCGCCGCCGCACGGGTGTATATATATATATATATATATATTTATTTTTTATCTTATGTGGTACTGATTTCTGTTGTTTCTCTTGTAAAGCACTTTCTCTACTCTTGTACAGTAGAGCTGCATTTTTTGATACGAAAGGGTGCTATATAAATAAAGTTTATTATTATTATTATTATTATTATTATTATTATTATTATTATGTCATCGATTGACTCGGCGCAGTTTGTGAGTGCCCGCCTCTCGGTTGCCGCTTTCCGGTGCTTTCTCAACGGGCCGGCGGCCTTGCTGCACCTTCTCTGCGTTTTTTCTAACCCGGTGCGATTTCCTGCGCTGAAGAAGGATGTGGGCTGGCTGGTGTTCGCTGGCCATTTGCATGTTAAATTGATCTTCCCCCAGCCATAGATTGCAATCAGATCGCACTGAGGATATCCCTGTGAGAGGTGTGGATATTAACTGACATGTTCGCAATCAATCTGACTGATTCGAGATGATTAAATTATCCATATTTTTCTCGGCCTATTGCAAGACGTTTTATAATTCATAACATCCAGAGGCTTGATGGCACTGGGCACAATCCCAAGAGCTTTGCTATGAAAAACATGTATTGAATGATTTTTCTTTAGAGCATTTTGATTTTTTTAAGTAATAACGCTTCAGATTGTACACACGTCATTGAAATGTGGGGGAAAAAAAACACCAGTAACACTTTACTTGAACCATATGCCATTAAGCCGACTATCCTTTCATAAAGGTGGCATAACATCAGTCATAACCAGTCTCGACAGCATATTACAGCTTGCAACAGATGCCATTACACATATTGTATACCGCAAGCACTTTGTAATTCACTTTGAGATACGCTATGTAAAATTCGCCGCATACATTATTTGAGTGATACGATGATCGTCAGAGGCTGCAATAGACTGCAGTGCCAGGTAATGACAGATCTTCTGCCGTGATTATGCAAACGTTACGTAGCCTTCATCTAATCTATTTCATTTAATGCCCTTGCCCTATCGCGTGTGATTAATCCTCGCAGTCAGCCCGCTGTTGCCAAGCGCATATTTTTTATGTAAAGCACGGAGGTTAACTCAAGTGTCAACAGGAGACCTGACATCAATTTGTTTAATACAGGGAAATGTACGTCAAGTAAAAAAAAAAAAATCATATATAAATATAAACGATGACTTAAATGAACATGGATTGTAATGCACCGAGCCTGCAAGCCCTGCCAAAAACAGGTTTGAAAATAAAAGGACTTGCCCCCCCCCCCAGCTACTGTCGTTAAAGAGAGAAGACAGATGTGGCTGCAGCCTCTGGGTAGCAAATGGCCAAGTGTCTCCCCGGACTGCCTCTCTCATTTCCTTGGCACGACCTTTCTCAGGTAATATCCACATACATCTAACTCCGTGGTTTTCCAGTTCCCTGTTCCTGGAGATCTACCGTGCCTGTAGGTTTCTCTCTCCAACCCTAACGAAGAGCACCCCCATTCAACAGTTAGGGATCTCGTTGAGCTGCTAATTAGTGGAATCCGGTGTGCCACAAAGAGTTATGATGAAACCTACAGGATGGCAGATCTCCAGGAACAGGGTTGGAAACCACTGAGTTAAATGTGTGTGGATATAACCCAAGAAAAGTTTAGTCAAGGAAACAAGAGAAGTTAGCCTGCTGTTTGTGGCTCTTTATTTGTTGTCGGTTCGGCGTCAGCCTGCTACCTTCATCATTACCAGAGTGTGACAGCACCCTCGTGTGCGCCGATATTTCGTCCTCAGAGCGTTTGCCAAAAACGATCGCCCGCGAAAAGCTCCCGTTGGCTATCTCCACGTCCCGCGGAGCTCAGGAACATCTGGCCGCCTGTCCACCCCCACTGAGCGGGCTGGAGCGCGCGATTCGAACAGGCCTCCCCGCCGCTCCGCTCCATCGCCGCCAGCGCGGCGGGAGATCGACGCGCACATCAACCGCACCCCTGGCGGCCGAACATCAATTAGCGTCTAATCGCCTTTCCGAAAAGTTTGGTAATGTGCCGCCGGCGTAGCGTCGCGCGTTCCTCGTTTTTTTTTTCCCCCCCGAGGTGCCAGGAACATGGACGCCACGCACGCAGTGAGATTTTCCGTGTTCGCTTCGCTTAGCCACCGCGAGGAAAGTTAACTTCGGTTTCGTCTGACGCACCTGCTCTTGTACGCCACGAGTTTTTGGTTAGCTTGTTTGCTTTTACATTACATTACATTACATTACAGGCAATTGGCAGACGCTCTTATCCAGAGCGACGTACAACAAAGTGTATAACCATAACCAGGAACAAGTGTGACGAAACCCCTAGAGGGAAGTTTTTTTTAAACTTCTTAAACTCTTTTTACTTCTCTCAAGTGTGCTCTGCGGCGGCTGGGCGTTGCCGTGATCTCACGTGATAAACCTGCTGCCTGGTTAGAATGCAGCTATCTTCCCACCCCCGCCCACTGATCACCGAAGAGTAATGAACTATGCGAACGCAATATTTTCCCATTAATAATGCATCGCTGCGATATTGTCACTTGTCTGGGGCTAATTTTATGCCTGTTAAAAATACATAAGTCCTGGGTGAAGAGCACGCTAATGGCACCTAATTACCACAATCTTCTGGTCTCGTATCTTCCGTTCTCACCTCGAATTGCTGTTGCCGAACGCGCCAGTGACTGTGGAGGCAATATCTCGGAGTCCTTATCTGTTTCTGAGGGGGATGTGTGTGTGTGCGTGCGCGCGTGTGTGTTTGTGTATGAGTGAGTGAATGTGTGTTTGCACTTGCTTATGCAGCTGATATGAATAAATATTTGCCTCCCTACAAGACTGCGTATGTCTGGCATGACAGATTGAGAAAGTTCAGTCGACTATTACTTTTTTTCGGCAGAGTTGCCGGGACACCAGCCGTAAAATAACAAACCAATTTTTTCCCCTTTCATGGATGATGCTTCTCTGGGGGAAATAAAAAAAACAACTTTATTTTTACAATTTTATTTTCAAACAGATTTCATCTTTTTTTTTTTTTTTTAAGCATTTTAAGAGCGGTGATAAAATGGGAGCCTGTGCATGCAGATATATTGTGGTTAACAGACAGCGCTTTCTTGGAGAGGCGCTGCAGATGGGAGAACAGCTGGAACAGCGGGCAGAGCAGACTGACTCTACAGTGAGATGCACCATGGTGACACCCCCTCTCCCCTCAGCCCCTCACCCCCAAGTACCTCATCCTCTTATCCACTCACCCCCTTACCCCTCATCCCCCAACCCCCTCATCCCCTCACCCCCAAGTACCTCATCCTCTTATCCACTCACCCCCTTACCCCTCACCCCCCAACCCCCTCCCTCACCCCCATACCCATCCTATCACTCACCCTACCTCAGCCCCTCACCCCCAACCCCCTCATCCCTCACCCCCAAATACCTCATCCTCTACCACTCACCCCTTACCCCTCATCCCCTCACCCCCAAGTACCTCATCCTCTTATCCACTCACCCCTTACCCTCAACCCCCACCCCTCAGCCCCTCACCCCCACCCCTCACCCCCAACTACCTCATCCTTTATCCACTCATCCCTTACTCCTCATCCTCTCACCCCCTCATCCCCTTACATCCTCTCCCCTCCCCCCTCACCCTCATTCCCTCTCCACCTCTGCCTCAGCCCCTTCTCACCTCCTCCCGCTTCAGTAGGCGTCTGAAGCAGAGTTGGTAATGGAAGTGAATTACTATTCACCGCATGCAACTCCTTTCTTTATGGATTATTTCAGAAATGCTTCTGGGTATGTTTGTTTATTTATATATTTATTTATTTTAGTCTTCAAGGCTATTTTACACAACCAGTGATACATCTTTGTTTTGTTTTTTTGATTTTTTTGGGGTTTTTATTTTTGGTCCGAGTTTGTACTCTCATCTTGTAAAAAGCTTGTGACGGTCTTCTGAGAAATTTACAAGAGGTGGGTCTAAAAAGAAAATCTTTAGGGTGTCTTGCACCTCTTTCATCTGTGTCATCTCTGGGATCGCTGGTGGACGGTACACAGTAGAGATGTGGAGGGGTCTTTGAAGCCTCCTTGGTCAAGCTGGCAGCACTGCATGATGGGTAACGTTTGTCACTTGCATCCAGAACAACTGCGTCTCCTGGCCTACGATCTCTTCCCAGACTCCATAGACACTGCATGCCTTTCACCTGATTGGAGAAAGCCAGCCCATGGTGTTTCTGTCACTCAACAAAGATCACAATAACCACACGGCATAACAAAATGAGATGCTATCTGGTGATACATGGCAGTAACCTGCAATTACCAATCAGGAGACTTGTCAGTCAGCATCTATCTATACTCTATAATTATGGCCATGGTCTAGAAACTCCCCGTGTGTTGATGTATTTGTTGTGATAATGTATAACAGCAGGTTTTGGATAATTACATCCACATTTGCCACTTTCAGTTAGATAAATTCAGTTTGATTAAATACCTCTAATGAATAATCCCATTAAAATACATAATTCTGCATGTCATAGTACACAAGATTTTCAGGTACAAATATAACACAGAAACAGTGTACTATCAGTATAACAGTTTAACATTTCAGACCTTTGTGGTTTTCCAGCTTTTTATGATCTGGAACAGGAAATCAAAATGAAAAAAAAAAAAAAAAACTTAATTCATAATCACACCAAGAATACACAGAATACACACAAGGCCACACAAGCATATCTGGGTAACCAGAAAATAATAATGTATGAATCATAAATTGTGCTTTAATCTAGTTCTACAACACATAAACCCTGGATTAATACAGGAGCAGGATTTATTGCTTTTGTTTGAAGATAATCCTTGATTATACTATCAGACTGTACCTCCAGAATGACCTGCTGCACCTACAGATATAACCCTGGTCAGTAAAGGAAAATAAATGAAATGTAAATCTCTTGATTAAGGATTACACTCAAGCTCCAGAGGAGGATTTTATCAGGTCAGGTGGTCAGACCACAGGCCCTCAGGTAGGTGTCCCAGTCCCAGATCTGAAACCAGGCAGTGCACTGTTTAATGTGTGTTTGGAGTCACTAATATTCATAAATAATGAAGAAACAGCATGACAACAATTTTGTCATGACATAAAAAAAAAAATGTGAACAATTTTCGCTAACATTTAATGTGCCAAAATTATGTTTTTAACTGAGTATTTATATCTGCACTGATTTCATGACATTTGTCAGCTTCTGAGATTTTTGGATAGTTTTGTAATGTGGTAACATTGTGGTGTAAATGTCGTTCTCTCCAAACACAGAGAAGTATTAACTTGAGAATTAAAAAAACAACAACCACAGAAAAACTCAGGGTTGTGATGGAAACCCTGCTATTATCAGGATGAGATGGTGGAAGCCACTAGGGGGTGCTTAGAGTGGAGGTACAGGCTATAGGGCGTTTTCCCCAAGACAAGAGAGAGCCTTCTGAGAAAAAGTCTGAATGGAGAATTATACAGCACCGTGACAAAATAAAAGAAACAATATGATGCCATCTAATGTAAGGTACACACCAGGGAACCTGAGGTACCACTGCATATCTGACAAAATAGCACACGGCAGAGAGAGAGAGAGAGAGATTGAGAGAGAGAAAGAGAGAGAGAGAGAGAGAGAGCTCCGTGCTTGACATCTTATTTACAATGCAACAGATACAATGAAATCAAAAGAGTGCTGGGTTGAGAAAGCAATTATCATTATGCATTAGTATTATAAAATGCTTCAATTGCCGGAATGCAAATTGAAACTGTCTGGGAGCAACAAAAAAAAAGGAAGTTCAGTTTCTGCTCGGGTTTCTTCTCAAGCACATAATTAACGTTAAAATATGCTTTGAAACAGTCAATAGTTTATGACTGCACTAACTTAAAAGTGACGGAACTGTAAAGCCTGTGGAATTTTTCTCATGAAGCGATCACTGGTTTATGATTGTGATTTATTTACAGCTGGCAATTTGGAGATAATGTGAAGTTTGGCTGATGAAATGTTACAGGGCATGAACACTTTGCTGGGTGAAGTGAAGTGAAGGCTGTCTGGTGACCTTTGGTCTTCCATAAAAGAGCGGGAAAAGCTACTGTGTGTTGACCGGGAGACAAAATGGTAAACTTAAAATTATTTAGTTGAATTAGTTGTCACGGGTTTCTTTGCCCCAAAGTCACTGGATTTCTCCTCAGCAGTTCCTGGTTTAGATCTTGGCTGTGTCTATTAAAATGCTAATAGCCTATTTTCTTGGGCATGAATATTGCATTATTGTTTACCATCAAACACTTGAAATTATAGGCTAGCAAACATTAATTGCTGGATGTTCACTAGTATCTGTATGTATAACAAAGCGTGTTGGGATTATTATTAATTGTTCAAAGATATCTTTAGCTTTTGGAAGATTTACCATGTGATGATCCCGGAAAGGCCATATGGTAATTGAACAATACAATTAAGTTAACGACCAATTTATGATTATATTTTATACAAACTTATTTTAAGTTATGTCTCATTCTAGCTTAATCTCTCTTTCTCAGGAGCAACGATTGAGAATAATTAATTATGGTCAATTAACAAGAAGATGTTAAATCTTGACTACATGAATTCACTCTAAGTAGCCTCTGGGGAGTACTTCAACAATTTTGTAATTGCTCACCCACAATAAATCACATAAACATAAATTGTACCAGGGTTTATTTTAATGGAAAGAATCTCTCTGCTATTTTCATAGCAAATTATGGAATGGAAGTTGAAAACGCAGCCTTTATTCACTTTCAGCGTGTAATTCGTAAATATAGATGGAATATTCTGAAGCCACTGAGAATTAATCGATGGATAAAAGAGAGGACTGAATACTGGCCTCAAGCACAGTAAAATGTCCAGTGTTAGTTCAGCTGTACCAGAGTACATACGAGTCCGAGAGGAACCATACAGTATGTACTCTGTCAGATCTGGTTTAACGCTTATTTTACTGAGCGCTTTTCACAGTGCTCAGAGGCTGTTCCAGTAGTTTAAAAAAAAAAAAAATTTGTATGGGCTTTTCAGCATTATTGGACAGGACAGTGTAGAGAGACAGGAAGAGACACGAGACACAAAGGTCGTGTGGTCGGACTCGAAGCGCCGACGTCGCGGCTCGTAATGAGCGCGTGGACAGCGCTTTATCGGCTGCGCCACGAGACACCCCCAGAGGCGGTTCCAATAGTTTGTGAGGTGCGTCATCGGGAGATTCCTCACATGAGACACGCACGTGGCACGGAGAGTTTGGGTGAAGACCAGGAGACGCTCCAGTGGGTGCCAAGCCGAGGTTGTGGCTGCCCTGCGTGTCGGTGTTTCGCTTTGCTATTCGGTGACAGTGATGAATTTCTGACCTTTTCCTGAAAACGGGAAAAATCGGGAACGAGGCGACAAATGAGGAACGTCATCGGGGGTTCTCATCAGTGACTAACCACGGCTGGTCTTCCCCTCCGAAAGCGTGTTTTAGCCTCTGTGCGTGCTGGATAGTTTATAGACGCCTCAGTGCTTGCTGTTCCCTGCCACGGTGTACCATCGTCTTCCCATAAAATCTTGACCGTGGCAGTGCTATCTGTGGCCTGCAGGGGGAGCATGGTTGGTTCTGCCTTCATCCAAGAAGAGAGGGTTTCAGTCGGTGGGTTTTACTCAGCCGCCTTGCGCAACAGCTCCTCCTCTGGTCAGCTGTGGAACTGAACTCCGCCTGCACCTGCTGCAGATGGAGGGCTTTCCTCTGACTGAGTGGCGGTAGCTACACTGCGCAGGTGATTGGCTGCAAAGTTGCGGTTTTATCTTTATTCTGCAGAAGAGTCAGTTCACTCAACAAAAGATCTGCACAAGTCCTACAGTGAGGCAGTCCCTCTGAGCATTTATAGCATTCATTTATATATCATTAATTTCACTTATGTTTACATTAAGCATGAGCATGTTATATCACTCAATATGCTCTACTGATTCACAAATAAGGTCAGTAATGTCATGTCTATTACTTCTGAGAGAAAACTTGGGCAGATCTTCCTCACCCACGCTTCCTACATCAATTAAACGTATGGGCTTTGTGGATAAGTTTTTTATTAGCTTGTACAATATTGATAATGGTTCCATTTGCATAAATAGACACGTCTAAATATGACTCAGGTATGTGATTCATCCACACAATTCTGACTTCAACTGAGTGAAAGAAAACAAGGTGGCTACTAGGAGAAAACATGCACGTCTGAGCTTCTCTGTTGACTGAGAACCTACAAATATAACTAGACATTCTCAAATTAGGAGATGAAAAAACAAACAAATAAGGAGAAAAGGCTTATTTGCATTTGTTAAATTATAGTGTTGAATGCTGAGTGAATGGCATGTGTGCCCTGCGATTGATTGGCGACCTGTCCAGCGTATTTCTATGTCTCGCCCAATGCATGCTGGGATAGGCTCCAGCACCCCCCGTGATCCTAAGCGGGTACAGATGATTGATGGATGGATGGATGGATGGATAGATATTACAGTGTACAGTGTTGGTAGGTTTTTAATGAAGAAGAAAGCTTCATATCCTGAAAAAGGCCCGACAGCCATTTGCTACTTATTTCCAATTAATTTATATAATCATTCTCATTAAAAACATGGTTTTGCTGACAGTGAATAATTAGTGGACACATACTGGATTCTGCTAGATCACACTGAAATTAGCACATGCGATGGTGCATTTCACAGGGCGCATGGAAAGCCTCCAAGCTAAAAGATGGAATTAATGCTACCTTTAGATTCAGAAATGCCACTGGTTATGCGATTTATGATCTCAATACAAAGCATACACAGAAAAAAAAATCCATGCTTTAAGTGGATCAGCTGTGCACTGAAAAGAAGATTAAAAAAACATACAAAAAATAGTGTTTCTTCTGAATCGTTTCTTCTGAAAGCAAAGCAGCAGAAGTTTCTGGTTCACTTATTTTAATTTATGTGACTGCCTGTTGTTAACAACCATACATGTCATACATGCCCATATTTAGGAGCACTGCAAAAATGAAACTTTGTTTCAGCTTAAAAATACAAAATTCTTCTTCAGATGGTTCCGTCTAAAAAAATGAATTTGCCTCACATAAATTAAATTGAACCGAAAAAAAGTTTCATTTAATTAAATTATCGCAGTTAAATAATTTGATCAAATTAACTGCAATAGATTGGCCACTTGTCCAGGGTGTATTCCTGCCTCTCACCCAATGCATGCTGGGATAGCCTCCCGCACCCCCTGACCAGGATAAGCAGGTATAGATGGATTGATGGATTTTTGAAATGTGACCACTTTTGAATAATTTTTAAGTTCCAAGATCCATTTCATTTTTTTTCAATGAGTGTGTATTTCCCAGTGCTTTATTTCCACACCTCACCTGAATTTTCATGTGACTGAATTTTTGCTCACCTGTTTCTGCGTACCTGTGAGTAGGCACAGAAATGCAATAGGTGTCCCAATGGATGATTTTCTGAAGTGTTCTGGGCAGCCTCCGATATTGAACTGCTCAACCCTGGCTTGTCTGCCGGAAAGGCATCACTGACACCCCTGCTCCCGGGCGTAGACCTTGTTTCAAGGATTTCGGCTTCTCGTAAATAAAAAAACATTTTAGGAGATTCCAGACGAGCTTTTGAGAATCCCGGAGTTCAGAGACCTCCCTGAGCAAGCGTGACCCTGCGGAAAAACCGTGGGGTCAGAGTGCGATGCACTTTAGCGCCACTGAAAAAACATCATCTGAAACTTCAACAAGTATTGAGTGTGATAAAACTCACTTTCACACCATGAAATCAACAGTGCACAAGCCCAGGTGTGTGGTGAATATCAGTGCTGGGTTTTAACCTGGTATCGGAAAGAAATGGTGTATCTTTTGCAGCGAAATGGATATGCTGTGTCAGTACAAAATCAGCACGGGAGACATTTATGATCTGACAAACATATTCAGGGACATAAAGTGTCCTCTATATATGAAGGATTTATGTTTTTAAAAAATTTTTTTTTTATATTTAATCGATAATCACAGGTTTTGGTTTAACATACTTAAAAAGAAATACATTTGTCTTTAAATGCAGTAGATAGGACTGTCGCCTCACAGTAAGAAGGTTGTGGGTTCGAATCCCGAGCCAGGGCCTTTCTTTGTGGAGTTTGCATGTTCTCATGTTCCCTCCCGCCTGTGTGGGTTTCCTCCAGGTACTCAAGTTTCCTCCCACAGTCCAAAGCCATGCAGGTCGGCCAATTGGTGGACATTCACAGTGCGCTGCTGTTAAAGAGCATGTGTGCTCAATCAACCAACCCCATGTACATTCATGTTCATAATTAAACAAATAAATGATTACGTAATTATACAAATGGGAGCTACACCAGTGCTTCTGACAGGAAGACTTTGGGGCTGGTTCAGTCTGCTCACAGCCAATCAAGGCAAAGATTTCTCTTTTAAACGTCACTCCCCCATCTCTTTCCTATTTCATAATTTGATAACGGAAAGAGGTTTGCTTATAAACTATAAATAATCAGTTTATAAATGGCTTGTTAACATTAATAAACTATATTGAAATTAGTGTATGTGATTTGTTCTTGTATCTATCAACATTAGAATGCATGAATGAGGCCCATTGCTCAAGATTTATATGTGCTTATAAATACTTGTAATAAACAGTTTATTAATGTTTTCTACATCATTGCTAAAGCATACATTTCTATTATCAATGGTTTATTTACAGTTTATAATTAGAACTTAAAGCAATCTCATACACAGGCTTCTGCATTCCTCATTACCTGCCTGCCCCAGTTCTGTGTTCAGAAAGAGTCTTTCTTTCACTGCTTTACAATAACCACACACATCTCCTGCCTCTCCAATTAATCTATATGGCTGAGCATGACTATTTTGTAGAACTAAAATCTTGAATATGTGGTGACTTAGACACATTTATCAAAACAAATATTTTTTTTACATTGTGGAAACATTTAACAAAGCCAAATTAATATTTCTCAAATGAATATTAATCTTACATTGTAATAAATACAATGATGATAGAACAAACATTTAATTAAAATCTAAACCATGGATTTCATTCACCAAACTAGAATATATATATATATATATATATATATATATATATATATATATATATATATATAGAAGTAAAGCCTGCCAATGAGTGTTTACTAAAGAAATAATGAGGAAAAATAGACAAAGAGAAAAGGCTGGGAACTGGAAAGTCTTGTGAAGGTTTAGAAAAAAGAAAAAAGAATTCACAGTGGGATATTTAAAAAAAACAATGTCGTCATGAATCACATCTTAGTTACATTGACAGACGAATTATTGTCGTGATGCCATCAAGTCTATTAAACTGGAGAAAAGTAGCAATGAAAGTACATTGACTAGAACCTCTGGCATAAATATGCCAGATGTTCCTCAGCTCTGTCTACCTGCATTTTACTTTTTTCTCAATCCTTTGAGAATCATCGCTGCTAACTTTCGGTTTATTTATAGCACGCTATTTTAATTGCATCAGTCACTGCAACCTCCCACACTGACATGTATGACATTTAAAACAAGCCAGAGTTAAGTGGCAGTGGGGAATCGTAGTGGCAGCAATCAACTCGTCAACAGCATTATTACAGGTTGGCGTTCTGTGACAAAGCTCCCTGTGTATTTAACACTAATAACTGCCGCGGTAGCAAAACAGTTTTCAGCGATCCATATTTAGCATCGGTCACACGCTTAACGCTTTTTCGTGTGTGTGCCGCCCGTTGTATATGACGGAGTCATGTGACAGGTCATCCAAGCGGGGATGATCTCTGAAGGCCTATGGCACTCACTGGTGATGAATGGGCGAATAGTTAGCCAGTGATGTACTGTTAGCCCCGTCCACGTTCGATCAGCTAAGGGTTGATGAACTGAGCTTAATGAACGGAATTCGGGTCAAGCTCCTGGGATGTGAGACAGTTTTCACTGAGCTGCTTAAAGGATGCACCGTGCAAACGGAGGAGCCCTGATATTGTTACACGCATTATAAAATCCACATGCGCTGTCTGGGGTGGCACGGTGGTGCAGTGGGTAGCACTGTCGCCTCACAGCAAGAAGGTTGTGGGTTTGAGTCCCGGCTTGGGGCCGTTCCGTGTGGAGTTTGCATGTTCTCCCCGTGTCACGCCGTAGAAGAACTTGACTGGCCTGCACAGACCCCTGACCTCAACGCCATCCAACACCTTTGGGATCAATTGGAAGGCCACCTGCGAGCCGGGCCTAATCGTCCAATCAGTGCCCGACCTCACAGATGCTCTTCTGGCTGAATCCTTGCAGCAAAGCTCCAACATCTAGCATTAAGCCTTCCCAGAAGAGTGGAGGTTGTTCTAGCTGAAATGGGTGGACCAACTCCATATTAATGCCCATTATTTTGGATGAGATGTTGGATGTCAGGTATCCACATAGTTTTGGCCGTATAGTGTATCTCATAAAAAACACGTTTTCAACGTACAAAAATGCCAAGTTACTAAAAAGTATTGATATCAAAATGACGCCAAGTTACGATACTACAAACAATATAGGCTATCTTGCCTCACCGAAATGACATAAGATGTATCTCAAAGCAATGCTACCCAATATTTCCTCAGTTCTTTCAAGTCACTTGGCCCTGTGTATAAGCATGCACTACATGAACAGGCCAAATATATGTGTGGATGGCTCTCTCACAGTCAAGATTGATTGAATAGGTGTGTGTATGTCCAATTTGTATTGGTATGTAGGCCTATGTATTTCGCTGCCCAGGCTTTCTGTTGCGTGAATGATAGTATGTTTCTTGGTACAAGTGTGTTCGTGAATGTGAATGTAAGATGCTGCCAGGGAAATGTCCCCATGCGGATAAAGAAGTTCTCTATGTATGTATGTACAATATGTGTTTTACATGCAGTATTTATTGTACGTAGCAAATATACAATAACTTGCACATGTACTCAAATTCAGTTCAGAAGCAAGTATAAACATGTTTTCTGGAGAAATGTGCTTCCTGTCGTTGCTCAGCAGCAGTTCTGTACATTAATGAATTTATACATTAATTTCAATGTACAATGTTCAATGTGTTCCATGAGGCAATTCGAAATATTTGTCTCTTGATCTGACAGAAAGTTTGAATGATATTGTGAAATGGTAAGATTAGAAAACACAGGGCCAAGTGACTTGAAAGAACTGAGGAAATATTGGGTAGCATTGCTTTGAGATACATCTTATGTCATTTCGGTGAGGCAAGATAGCCTATATTGTTTGTAGTATCGTAACTTGGCGTCATTTTGATATCAATACTTTTTAGTAACTTGGCATTTTTGTACGTTGAAAACGTGTTTTTTATGAGATATCAGTTCTTTTTGCAAAGCGTTTTATTATGAGAGTGAGAAATGCGACCCTGCAAGAAACGGTTGTGGATTATGGCTATCGTTGTGTGAATCTGTACAGTCTGATGAGCGTGTACCGTTCAGCAGTTTCGGTTTGCTATATATGTAAAACAGTGTCTGTGAGAAAGGATGCAATGGCGTAAGCGTAAACGCATCAGAAACGCAGATGGAATATGGTATGTACTCACGGATTTGACGTCCATCCAACGAGCCTTGACTGACAAAATAATCAACACGCCCGTAGAATTATAACTCCCTAGGTCGCAACTTGTGTAGCCTTCTGTCCTGCTCCGTTGTCTGTTATTTCGTGGAGATGCACTATTAGTGTTTGTAAGGTTTATCCTTCTGTCCTGCTCCATTGTCTGTTATTTCGTGGAGATGCACTTTTAGTGTTTGTAAGGTTTATAAGGCATTTTGATAGGCTAATCTGCAGGTAGGAATCCTCTTCGCCGTTTTGCTAAACTAGAACCGGAAAACATGATAGTGGAGAATAGGAGCAGACGCATATGTCCCAGCAGGCTTTGCATATGAGAGAATAACAACAGTGTGGGAGAAATTAAATTGAAATTACGAAATTCCGTAGTTGAAACAATATGTTTTTAGCAGAATGGGCATGTAGGTGAAGGTTGACATGATCACGGAGTATAGTGCGAAGTAAATGGAGTGACCATGAGCGAGCTTATATTCCTTATCAAATGGTATATATAACAGTCGGTATTGAACATTGGTTGTTGAAGTGGAGGGTCAAATAACATTGCACACATTATTTACCTGTAATGTAATCTATTGCACGAATGTGTTTTTCTCATGTTCAGTGCTAGTAGTTATACTTATGAGTGAATCATGATTTTAAATGTAATGTTTTAATGCGGAGTTGCAGAACGTACATACGTAGTAATTGTGTGTAGCCTATGTGGCTAGATAGAGAACAGGGCGAGATAACATGGATGTAGAAACGTGGCGTTTGCTGATATTAAGGTTTTGTACAGTAGCCAAGTGAAGAAATATAGTTAGTAGAAATGGCACAGTGGTGAACCGGTGTAACTTTTAAATAAAAGGAATACATTTGCGTCATGAAATGCATATGGGTGGCCGTGAGTGAGTGAGGTTTACCAGTCTGTGACTTCGTTAGCTAATGCCATAGCTATGCAATGCGTGAAATATCATTAGCGAACCTGCCGGTAGTTTTAAAGAAGAACACAAGCCAGTAAGCACAGAAGAGCTTCAGTTGAATCCATATGGCTTAGCAATATTGTAGCCGGTCAATAACTTAACGTACAGACGGTAAGTCATAATGCATATATCTTAGCAATATTGTAGCCGGTTAATAACTGAACGGTGAACGGCGGGTAGATATGGTGCAAAAGCAATAATTAAGAAGTAGTAGACAATTATTAGTGAGGGTAGAAGCAAGTTAAAGAAACGGGTTCCAAGCTGGGCTTGAACATACGACCTAGTGTTCCCAAGCCTGTAACCTTACCCACTAGGCCACAGACGGATTAGCTGTTCAACCTGCGGAGTTGCGGAATGTACATAAGTACTAATTGTTTGTAGCGTATGTGGGTAGATCGAGAACAGGGCGAGGTAACAGGAATGTAGAAACGTGGCGTTTGCTGATATTAAGGTTTTGTACGGTAGCCAAGTGAAGAAATATAGTTAGTAGAAATGGCACAGTGGTGAACTGGTGTAACTTTTAAATAAAAGTAATACATTCGCGTCATGAAATGCATATGGGTGGCCGTGAGTGAGTGAGGTTTACCAGTGTGTGACTTCGTTAGCTAATGCCATAGCTATGCAATGCGTGAAATATCATTAGCAAACCTGCCGGTGGTTTTAAAGAACACAGGCCAGTAAGCACAGAAGAGCTCCCGTTGAATCCATGTGGCTTAGCAATATTGTAGCCGGTCAATAACCCAACGTACAGACGGTAAGTCATAATGCATATATCTGAGCAATATTGTAGCCGGTTAATAACTGAACGGTCAACGGCGGGTAGAAATGGTGCAAAAGCAATAATTAAGAAGTAGTAGACAATTATTAGTGAGGATCGAAGCAGATTAAAGAAACGTGTTTCAAGCTGGGCTTGAACATACGACCCAGTGTTATCAAGCCTGTAACCATACCCACTAGGCCACGGATGGATTAGCTGTTCAAATTGCGGAGTTGCAGAATGTACACAAGTAGTAATTGTTTGTAGCGTATGTGGCTAGATAGAGAACAGAGCGAGGTAACATGAATGTAGAGATAGAAGCGTGGCGTTTGCTTATATGAAAGTTTTGTACGGTAGCCAAGTGAAGAAATATAGTTAATAGAAATGGCACAGTGGTGAACTGGTGTAACTTTTTAATGAAAGGAATACATTTGCCGTGACTTCGTTAGCTAATGCCATAGCTATGCAATGCGTGAAATATCATTAGCAAACCTGCCGGTGGTTTTAAAGAACACAGGCCAGTAAGCACAGAAGAGCTCCCGTTGAATCCATGTGGCTTAGCAATATTGTAGCCGGTTAATAACTGAACGGTGAACGGCGGGTAAATATGGTGCAAAAGCAATAATTGATAAGTAGGCTAGTAGACAATTATTAGTGAGGGTTGAAGCAGGTTAAGAAAACGTGTTCTAAGCTGGGCTTGAACCTCCGACCCCATGTTCCCAAGACTGTAACCTTACCCACTAGGCCACAGGTGGACTAGCTGTTTGAACGGGAAATGTTTGAGAATACAAATGTATGGGTATTTTGCGTGTGTATGCGCGTTTTTGATTGGGTCGTGTAGGGCAGATTTGGCTGGTGTTAGTGAAATGTCCAATGGGGAGACATGTTGTTAGTGGGATAGGCGGCAGGAAAAATAAGAATGAGAAGAAGAAGAAGAAGAAGAAGAAGAAGAAGAAGGAGAAAACGCAAAATCCCCTTAGTTTGGGGCTTTATTGTGTGGACATGTGAAGTTGTTTATGAATTCTGTCTGTTGAAATGGGGTCAGAATGTACAGAATTTAATGTTTTTAAGGGCTGAGTGTCTGTGGCTGTTGTGGTTATTTCTGTGGGGAACCCTGAAAAGTGCCAAACTCTCGATGCTGTATAGGTATGGGGGCATGCCCCCGCCAAGGCGTAACTTGGCGGGATGGCATACCTGCCATCCCAATGTGCGTACCTGTGCATTCAAACACAGAAGGTGCAGAGTGTATGTACATAAGGTGAGTGAGTGTGTGCGCACATGATTCTTTTTGTGCAATAAAAAAAAGATTATGGTACATCTGATAATGATGCATATTCAGTCATTAATAAAACACATCTATTGTTTGATTTTAATGATTTATTTATTTTATCAGTTATCATACACATTTATTTCCCCTGTTTAACACTCAGGTTGAGAAAATATAAAATGTGCAGGGTTTTAAATTAAATCAAAGATTATATTGAATTTGTTTTTTGTTGTTGTTGTTCTTGTTCTTGTTCTTACATTGAAGCTGGTTTTTAGTTTTTCAGAGGCAGCTAAACTGAATAGAATGAAACCTAATTGTGTTCATATGCGTGTAATAAGCACAGCTTCATTTAATAAATGAATTCCTAAAAACAAACATTTAACAAATATAAATTAAATTTCAGAGTTTGACACATATACAGTAAATACAACAATTCTCTAAAAAATAAACAGTGAAACTTACATGTGCAGTATACAGTGAGTGACTAACGGGACTATCGTTGACAAAAACAGCTCAGACACCAAGGTTGAATGTTTTGCAGCAGTTGTGCTAAGACTTTTTTTAAAGACAGTTTTTCATTAAAATAAGCCCTAGGAAAGAACAAGCTGTAATTTCATACTCACCCAAATGAAATCAGTTTCATTTGGGCATCGTAGCACAGTAAGCATGGCTAACATCAGCTGCATAATTTTGTGTAAATGAGTGCAATACTTTAATATAATACCCGTTCATTGCTTATGAATAATGTATAACTCTCTTGAGCATCTCTCTGGATAACGTGCGCATTAGCATGCCTTAATGCACACTGCACCTTTATGAATGAAAGTTGACAAAGCACTCACTTTTCTGCGAAGGAAATTAATTTAGATGTACTGTAGATGAAGAATAACCTCGAAACACCTTTCATAAAACGCGTAAAGTTTTACTGTGGATGTGTCCTTTCAGCACACTTTCACTTTTAAATTTCAAAAATTATAATAAATGTGACCGTCTCTTTTAATTTGCAGGTAAATTTAGTAGAGCAGGGCTGCCCAACCCTGCTCCTGGAGATCTACAATTGCTTTCAATCCAACCCTAACAAAGCACACCTCATTCAACAGCTAGAGATCTTGTTGAGCTGCCAATTAGTAGAATCAGGTGCGCCAAAATAGAGTTGAAATTAAAACCTGCCGGACGGTGGATCTCCAGGAATAAGGTTAGGCAGCCTTGCAATAGAGTCTGGACACAGCAGTAGTAACTCCAAAATAACTAAGTATAAATTTTAAAATACACCACAACATGAGCAATGTTTTGGCCCATGATCCTCGTGAAGACCTGGCGTGAGTCCTCGTGTTGCATTTGTAAATATATTCTTGGTTTATTTAGGAGCTACTAATGTAAAATAGGACTAGGAACAGGAATTCTATTGCCTTTACCTGCATTGGTAATCTGTCCTGCAGTAACATCGCTGGGTTGGATGTTTGTGTGTGTGTGTGTGTGTGTGTGTGTGTGTGTGTGCGCGTATACGTATGTGTGTATGTGCGTGCGTTTGTGTGTGCATGTGTGTGTGTGGTGTGTGCATGCATTTGTGTGTGTGGTGTGTGCATGTGTGTGTGTGTGTGTGGTGTGCATGCGTTTGTGTGTGCATGTGTGTGCATGCGTGTAATTGTGTATTGTCCTCCAGTGTGCGTGAGCTGTCTATATCACTGATGGAGTTAGTGTCTGTTTTTAAAAAAATTTAATTTGTGTTAGTGTCGCATTGCATTATGGGACTTGAAACAATGAATTTTGTTTGTGGCCCCTCTCTTTTTCAGATTGCGCCACAGCTCTCTTTAGATGGCCTTTCTTTTCCCCTCCCTCTCCCTGCGTTTCCGTTTGGACAGTGTTGCAGGCATAGTTGGTAAATGGTAAATGGACTGCATTTATATAGCGCTTTTATCCAAAGCGCTTTACAATTGATGCCTATCATTCGCCAGAGCAGTTAGGGGTTAGGTGTCTTGCTCAAGGATACTTTGACATGCCGAGGGCGGGGTTTGAACCGGCAACCCTCCGACTGCCAGACAATCGGTCTTACCTCCTGAGCTATGTCGCCCCTAGTTGCGTGCGACTGTCTCTTCATACCTTCGTTTGTTGCGTCACATCCTGTGTGCCACATTAATCCAGATGCTGAATTGTGACATAAATCAATTTTCTCTGAGGAGTTCACAAAGGATTCCTTCATATCAGTCTATGATGCGTACATGTAAAAAAGTGAACAGGCCCAGGCTAATGCTCGAATAGAAAGGATAACAGGGCATTAGATACAAATACTCCATGTCCCGTCCCCATTAGGGACATGGTCTCCCAATCCGTCTTAAAGCCTGTCGATAGCTGAGGCTCATGGTATCCCACCGTATACCTGCTCCTTCCATCTGCTGACATAATCAATGCCCATCTAGTTTACTGATCAAAGGCATCATCACCAAAAGGAGAAGAAGTATCATTGGCAGTCATTGGCAGCTGTGCCTATGTTGAAGCAAAAATAGAAATTACACTGTGAATTCACCTAAAAGGACTACACCACTTCACCCTCAGTAAACAGCTAAGCACAGGGTATGAGAGAGTTATGTCCCTGTATGTCTATGTATCTCATATGTACATTTAATTAAAAGTGAATCAAAAAACAAATATACGTATATACACTATATTATGCATGCACATAAGTATGAATTTGACACAAATACTTGCTAGAAATCAGGAAAAAAATAAATAAAAATTACAATAAATACAAAAGGATGATTGGTGTTGGTTTATGTTGCTGATGCTAGAAATGTAATCGGTGTATCTGGTACTGTACGTTATGCCTCATTTGTGGACAAAACTGCAACAGAATTCAATACATTATTGGAGACAAGCTCCGACCCACAGTGCAGTGCACAGAAAGAAGATTTTCTAGGAACTCAACCGCGACCCAAATTGTAAACACAACAAGTCAGAGCCGAAGTCGGTAAAATTATACTTGGTGCGTAAAGGATTGATAAACATGGAAAACAAAAGTATACACAGCTCAAGATATCTGACTTACCAGCCAGCGATTTCACGATAGGCAAGATAAAATCTTTCCAATAAGTCATTGTTTACTTATATGCTCTGCTACAATTGCTTACACTTTGTCAATCATTGTACCTGGGGACAGCGCCTGGATTTATCTCAGTGAAGGGACCACATGCTAATGCTAGTCACGATAAACTATGGAAAATAATGAAAGCACACCATTATATTGTAATTACATTAGAAAGGTAACACTTTCATTAAGTTGCAGCTATAACTGTGTAGTTAAATTGTTGGCAAATTTGGCAACAAGAGGTTATTGTTGAGTGACTCCAACACAGGTAACATGGAACAATATCCCAGGGTGGCCTGAGGTGGTGCAGTCCAATGTGAGATCTTTTCATGCGGCCCAAAAATCCCTGCCTACGCCCCTGTCTACGCCCCTGCATACACCCTTCACTCTAAACCCTAGCTCCGCTCTTCGCTCACTCTTGAACCCTTAACTGCAGCTGCCCCCCTATTAATCGCCTTTTGTGACACATGTACTGTCAGAGCCATCTCTGGGCAGAAGCCCCCCCGCCCCCAAAAAAATGGAGCGGGCAATTAGAGGGAGAAGGACTGGTCACTGACCTGAAGCAGATAATAAATCCCTGCATTAAGATCTCATTATGCGAGTGTGTGGAGGGGGTCTGCTGGAAACTGGACCAACTCTCCCCACTGCGACGCGGGGTCCTTAGGCCTGCCTGCCTGGAACTCCCCTTAATGGGGTTTGGGGTGGGTGTGGGGGAGGGGGGGGCATGCTGTGGTAGTACAGAAATTTCAACAAATATTCACACTTTAAAAACACATAGTTAACCAGTCCCCCGTCCAATGGGAGGTTAGAGGGAACACTCTCTCTAAAGGCACTTTTTATTGGTGTGAACAGTTCACGAAAAAAAACTGACTTATTTATTTGCTAATTATCATATATATGTATATGATATAAAGATATAGATATTCCACATAGATCGCTGATATAGAAAACACTTTTTGCCGTACTGACATCCTGTTATTTAAAAAAATTACTTTGGTCATTTATAAATATATCCTCTCTTTTTAACAAGCACTAAAATGTATTTTTGTACAAAACACTGAATAACTCACAGAGATACTGTATGTGTGTCTATGTTCTGCAATGGAAATGGTAGGAGGGAGGAGTTGCTCATATTGTGCATATGCGAATACGACACGTTCTCTGTAATGTAGGGGTTTGTGTTTGCTGAGAAATGTGACCCGTGGTGCAAACAGTAGCGTGCGAGTAGCACGTAGGATGCAGGAACCTGAGGAACTATATTTTTATTCGTTTTTGTTTATTCATTAAGCTATTTATTGTAGTCTTTTTGCGCGATAGAAAGCTGTTTTATGAAGCTTCTGCAGAATCTGTTAGGGATCACAGATGTGTGTAACACGAAGGAGAACAGATGTAGCATGCGTAAAAAGATTGGAGGCGACCTGTTGTCATCGTTGCTTGGATGTCAGACAGTAGGAGTGTGTAGCATGCGCTATTTGCGTCTGTCTGTATACTCAGAATGGAAGAGTGCCCACGACCTGTCCACAACACATCATCTCGCAATGTGTTGATAGATACATAGAGGAAGTGCTCAAGAAACTGTCATCGTTTCATTTTACATTTATTGCTCACTTCTGTTTGACTGATCTCATATTTATTGTAGCCTAGTGAATACCTGTCTTAATAACCATCAAAAAACACCATGAAACTGACAAAGGCTGTGTGTATGTGTGTGTGTGTGTGCATGTGTGAGTGTGTGTGCATGTGTGTGTGTGTATGTGAGTGCGTAAGCGTGTGTGTGCATGCACGTGTGTTTTTGTGTGTGTGTGTGTGTATGTCTGCTGTTGTACACAAACTCATGCTCTCGTGAGGTGATTTCCTTGACCAGTGAAGAATGATAGAGGCTTAAGATATTAATGTTAAAAATATGTTTGATGAAGTTTCCATTGCTCATGAAATTGAATCCAGCAAAATAAATAAATAAATAAAAAACCTATAGCTTTTCTCAGATTTTAGTGTGTTTTATTTATTTTATTTTTTTATTTTTTGTACCTGGGTGAACTGTAACTTAGCCAGCATGATTAATGGAATTCCCATGCAGTTGGACCCTTCGTTGCAGGTGATTTAATGCTATAATAATCCTTCACTATATTGCAGTGTGGTTTCCAGACCATTAAAGTAACACTGTATGAGTCCACTGAACACAAACACCTAATTTAAAACATATTGCAGCCGGCACATTGGGGGATAACCACCAAAATGTAATTTCTAAAACCATCATGAAAGACAAATGGAAAGTTTTAATGTCAAAGCTTTCTAATATTTTCCTTGTTCTTGTTACCATCTCAAAATTAAATATTTAATGTTCAAACCCACTACAAATATCGCCTAAAAAATAATTATTAAACATATACCTACCCATGAGCATAAATATTATTGATATAAAATGTGCAGTATTAAATTGAAATTGCACTTGGCTATAAAAAGAAACAAACATTAAAAATAGCATTATGGTTTTATTGCATTTGGTTTTTTAAAAATGCATTTTTTTTTTTTGGTAGTTGATGATACTGGAAACAAGAGGCTTGGTGCATTTGGTCAAGCACCCCAGCCCTGTCCTCTCATCAAATTCGGCTGAGAGGGACTGCACTTTGCTCCTGTGCCCACATCAAATCAGCTGACCACCCTGAATATTGGATCGGTTCTCCGAAGGACAGCAGTTGTACCGAGTACTCCACTGAGGAAAAAAATCACACAGCATCACAGACGCCCTGTTTTAACCTGTTTTTGTCAACTCTCAAGATATTAATTTCCTGCATCCTTACCCCCAGGTTCCTCCATATTCTGTCGTCATGGCAGATATCTCCAAGGACGACGAGATCATCGATCAAGACGGGCCGGGCGAACGAGGAACGGAGGAGTGGAAAACGTTAGCGGACGCGCTAACGCTAACGCGGTGTTAAAAGCCTGGGGACGCCCCTTGAGCCGACGAGGCGTCGCGAGCTCGCGTGTCTGGGGACCGCGTGGCGGAGGAAGACGCGGAGGAAACGCGGGAGGAAGAACAAGAAGGAGCACTTAAAGAGCGTGGGAGTTTAATTTCCCCAGGAGTCAAACCTCCAGGAAGGGAAAAAAACGGAGCCCATCTGATGAGTCAGGCGAGAAGTCAGGAGAAGCCGCTTCCACCGGGCTCCTATTCGCCTCGGCTGTGTGGCGGCATTTGCATAATTGCCAGAGGCCCAGCGCCATCAACGCTTTCCCCACATGAAAGTAAGAGCGCAGGTTATCACTTCTCCTCAAGGAGCCTTATCGTGACACAAGCTCCTACAGAAAACACTGCGCAGCAAAGATAATGCCTTTGTTCCCACAGCTGCTGTTTTACAGCCACGTGATATCTGAAACAATATCATTATTGTTATTATTATTATTGTGTGGACTGTACCAGCTCTCCCTGGGTACTTGATTTAAAAAATGAATACAATGAAGGCCTTCCCTTTATTATCTGGGGGAAAGTGGCAGATACTGAAGGCCTGCTTTTGATGCACCTACGCCGTTTGTTCATTTCCTGTTTGGTCATTTCCCTTTACGCTGTGCACCAAAGTGGGAGACCGCTGGGGTGAGTCAGTGAAGACCGAGAAGCGGCCTGCAGTTTGGGTTCAGTTTGCAACTTTAAACATTACCTTATGAAACAAATGCATCATCAGAGTGACAGTATAGGTTTTTAGGGATAGCAATACAAAATCGATGTGCAGATGGCGGCAGTACACCAGGGGAATTTGCAGTACGCCAGAGTGCTTTTTGTCCCACTCTTGAAGGCAATGAAAAGAGGTCGTTTGATTGGCTGTGAGTGAATATAGCTGCAACAAACCCACTGATAATATATTCATCACAATCCAGCCCATTTTCAACCTGTGCCAGGCGCTATGAGCAGAGTGCTCCTTGCCTCTAGTCACAAAGAAGCAGACCTGGGTCAAACACGTATTTGTTTCGGATTCAAATACTTTTTTTGATCTTGCCTGGTGTAATTGAGCCTGCCAATATGAACAGAAGGCGGGGATTGCACTTTTTTTTAGAATATTTCATTGGTTCCAATACACCTGACAAGATCAGCAAAGCGTAGAAAAGTATTTGAATCCAAAAATCCAAATATGTATTTGACCCAGGTCTGCAAAGTAGCCGCAGCCAGCGCACCCGTACCTCACCCCATTGACTGCGCCCATGCGCCCCGCCACACTGATTCAGGAAAAGAGCCCAAAAACCGCTCAATACTTTTTCAGTCTTTATGAATGTGTGATATATTCTGCGCATACTTTTATAAAGATATTCAATCTCGTTCACTCAATTTCTTGATGAACTGTACTATAGCAAGCAATAACGAATGCAAGCGTTACCCTATACTGCCAGTTTCAGTTGTTATTGTTGTTGTTTTTTTCTGTTCTTGGCCATAATTTTACATTAATTGCAGCAATCGTCGCAAAAGTCGCAGGTGGGCGCGCACGCACACAGCTCCGCGGCATCTACAGTAGCTGTCGGAATTCTTATTTTCAGTCGCGCCGAAAATGAGAGGAAACACGAAAATCGTAATTCCTCTGTCGTGCTGCAGGCGGAAGGGGCTCCTGCAGGAGGGGATCAGCGTTGATCAGCGCCGAAAGCCCCTTCAGTCAAAGTGAGCGTGTCACCGACATGGCTGACAGCAAAAGAGGCAACTCTGGTAATCGCACCAGACCCACAAACTTTCTTAGCGCTCGGTGTGCTTAAGCTCTACTGTCTGCTATCTGTGGCAATGCTAACCCATCTCCTTTTAAGTCAACCGCAATATGTTCACTGTTTTATTTCGTGTTTTAATTTAGCATAGTGTTGCCTAACAAGACCAAGTACTGTATCATTATAAAGCTTAACACACTATGGTAGCAAGCTGTGCAATATTTCTGTCATAAAGTGTGATGCCGTTAGAGTAATATATGATATGTGTCATATATAATATATTAACTTTTTTGGCTCTCAGTCTGTTAAATAATAGTTGCAATCTGATCTGAGTGGATCAATAGGTTAAGATGCAGAAGGTCAAGCCTTATAACCCGACGGGCCAGGGTTCACAGATTACCTCTAATTTAGCTCCTCCCCTTCCAACTATTAACCGGGAAACCAGATGACATGTGCTGAAGTATTATTTTCATGGCATTAAATATTCAGTTTGTTATTTCATCTTCTTGGAAATATACATGATACATAACCCTTCTAGCTCCAACAAGTTTTTTTTTTTTTCTTTTTCAGATGAGCTAACATAAATAAGACAAAGGGAGACTTTTTTTGTTCACGAGATTTGGACTGTAAAACGTCTAGACTGCAAGACTATTAATGAACATTGGCACCAAAATGAATTATTTTAAATAGCCAGTGTATATTCATTCCAATAAGGAAAAATAATGATAATAAAAACTGTCTCTGCAATGGATAAACATGAATGGCAATGGAAGCATTTCAAATAATAGAAAAAAAAAACTTTACAACTACTTTTTACACATATAAGGACAGCTAGGAGAGAAATAAGTAAGCATGCTGCAAAATGCTCGACAAGGCAAAAAAAGAAATAAGGGTGACCAAAAAGCTCTTTGAAAAGAAAAACTGCTCAAGATGCAAAAAGTAATCCTAAGCACTTTTTGCAATTACTGCAGTAAAAAAAAAAAAGGAACGTTAGAGAAGTGAAGTCCTGTTAAAGCGGGAGAGGAGCTGCTTTATTTTCGTAATAAGGATACTGCAGATGCACTTAACACATACGTTTCTGAGAACTCCAACAGGGTAGGTATCATAATTACATTCGATACCCAGACATTTCCAGTGCGATATTGAGATAAATAACAGGCAGCAGAGGTGACTCTGATGAAATGAAGATTGTGAATGGTGATTGACACAATTAGTTTGCTTGGAAACATTTCACATACTTTCAAATGTAATGCGACGTCTTGCAGTAAACATACTGTCTGACACTGTGTTAACATAACGGTGGCTGAGTGCTGCTCTGGATATGCCAGTGTGTGTGCCTGTCTTGATCGATGACCATGCCATCCTACATCTTCCGTGACAAAAGAATATGAAGAAACCTGGGTTGATTGTAACTAATGACTGTGGAGCACAGTTTAGAAGCAGGACCTTTCTATTGTTACAGCAAAGTTGAATAGGGCACTTTGGTTCTTGTGCCTGTAAGTAAACTTTTTTAGTGTCCCAGAAAACCCCGTTGCTCACAACAAGATTATGCGTGTGGAATTTTAAAAAGCATTTTACATACCACCAAGAGAAATCATCGTTTAAAAATCAGTAGGAATTCAATGAGTCACGATTGAATTACTATTGATGTTTGAAACCTTCCTTCCCTGGGTGATGGTCCGTTGTGTTGCATGTCACCTCAATATGTAAAAATATAAATCACGAACTAGATGCAAAGTCACCTTTCTCTCTGTCTTTCTTAGATTCAGCAACTTTGGGGTTTGCTGCAAAACTGGGATTGCAATATGGTCCATTCCATGCAAGCAACCTATTGGCTATGGAAGTCATGTGACATGTTGCCTCATTTAATGCATGAAAAATACTGGATTACAGATTGCTGGGCAGAGACATAGAAGTATACAGTACAGTGTGGACTCAAGTGGCCATGCTTAAGACATGACTCAAGACTTGAGTCACAGTATTGATATGTTTAAAGATATCTCCCTTAAAGATCTGCACCTGTGCAGGACAAGGTGCATTCATATGGCTGGTCCCCCCCACCCCCCAAATAAAAATGCATGTGTGGCAAACACGCCTGCCACAGGCCACCGAAGTGGCTTTCCTTGGGGCCCTCCAGCACAGAGACACAGGGAGATGATGTTCAAACAGTCCAGATTTATTTCACGAGGGTTTGGCAAGATGGTAACAGCCAAAGTGAGCAGATGTAACCCAGTCATGACCGAAGCTCCCTGGTGTGGGTGGGGATGGCAGATTTAACCTGTGCGCAGTGATTACCTCACTACGCACAGGTGCAGCCACTCCTGTTCCTGGGTCCAATTAGCCTGGCCAATTATCTAATTCTTAACCAATTATCCAATTGGCCAGGTCTAATTAGCTTGACCCAGGGCAGGTGTGGCTGCTTAAACCAGCCATCCCCACACCACAGCATATATCTGACCTCTTATGCTAGTAGTGTTCAGGGAGCATGCACGCCTTAACAAAGGCTTCAACAAAGGGCCGAACAATACAAGGAGAAGAATCCGAACACTACCGCGTTCACCCTGAAACCGACGTGATCCCCAGGAGCCCCGAAACACTCCGCCCTAACGAGGCGCGTTGATTGGGGCCGAGCGGGGGTACGGTAGAAACGGAGGGAAACGGCGGAGCTTCGCACCGTGAGCCGCTGGGGAGGAGAGGCTCTCTTGCCGTGGCTTTTCCCTCCAGTGCCTCCCGTCTCTAACGGTATCTGCCAGCCCTTTGAACATTCATGTGCATTTATTCCATCGGGGAATGCTCTAGGTATCAGAGGAGTGAAATGTGGGGATTTGCTTGTGCTTTTAAAAGAAAAAAAAAAGGGGGGGGGGGTGGTAAATCTGATGGCTTAGGGTGGGGAGGGAGAATATATTTGTTTCCTGCATCCTTTTCCGACATCCCTTCCAAATTGTTTTCAAGACACGTGCTGTAGGTTTTACTGTTGTGGAAAAAATACAAATACAAATACAATATTTGTCAAGCTTCAAAAACAAAATTAAAAAAAAGAATTCTATGGAAATTCTTGTGCACTGTTCGTATGTCTGGAACCTTCCTTGGGACACACTGATAATACACACACTTCCTGCCCCCCACCCCTAAAAAAAGCAACATGACAGATCCTATCGTGTTTGCATCCACAATCTTGAGGGCTGAGGAGTCAAGCAAGCGGGCGAACAGGCAGCTCACAGACCCGGCCTGGGAAGAAGTACGCTGACAACCACAGTGCAGCAGCACATGTGATGCACGGATGGCTCAAAGAATGTGGCTCAATGGGCCCATGCTGTTTCTTGCATAGGATGACAAAGTGGTGCAGTGGGTAGCACTGTCACCTCACTGCAAGAAGGTCCTGGGTTTGAATCTGGCCGGGGCCTTTCTGTGTGGAGTTTGCATGTTGTCCCCGTGTTAGCATGGGTTTCCTCCCAGTACTCCTGTTTCCCAAGATAGGCCATTGGAGACTTTAAATTTCCCATGAGTGTGTGAGCGAACGGCGAATGAATGGTATGTGTGCCCTGCGATAGATTGAATCCAGGGTGTATTCCTGCCTCTCACCCAATGCACGCTGGGATAGGCTCCAGCACCCCTTGTGATCCTGCCTGTTTACAGTACTGGATGAGGTGCCTTGCAGCCACTCCACTGAAGGTGAAATTGCATTTCCAAATAGCATACATTTCCCTTGGGAAAAAACAGTGTGGACTTGTGCAGAGGGCGTATTCCTGAGCTTCCTCCTCGATCTCCCTGCACGCACTGTCCTGTTGCTCCAGGTGATTAAGCGTAGTAGAAATATATATTTTTTTCCCGATGTCATACTCTCCAGCAAGTGGGGGAGATGGAAACTTCTGGAAAGTGGGTCGCCAGGCGCCTCCAGTCCCGTTGCACATGGGAGTGTTCCAGTGCGAGAACTCTTTCACACAAGAGTCCCCAAAGCGGTCGGGCTCTACGCTCGACGCCGCACGGTATTTACAGCGCGGTCTCAACGATGACCTAAACAACACGTGCGGGAATCGTCTCCATGGCAACTTTCACAACAACCGCGGTGACCTTCACGAATTATACGTCCTTCGTGGCGTAGGCCAAAAGGATGATGGACACACCAATTCACTGTAACCGTCTGCTCTGGGACTAAGAACGCATGCGGGTGGAGAACAGACGAAGAGGTACAGTAGCGTTTAGCCGAGCTTTTGTGATGACAGCTCCTGCTTCAAAAGCTTTAAAAACAGCAGACTCAAGTTAACACTCCTGAGACTGACAAAAGGAAATCCAAAAAAAAGGAATCTTTAAACAGCTTACTGTCGCAAACCTGTTTTTGATAGTGTGGCATAATTAAAAATGCTTTAAAAAAAGAAAAGGTTCAACCATGGCCAGATGGTTTCATTTCTCTTTAATGCAACTACCCATTAACCTTTCTTCGCTTCACGTGAAATTTTTAATCATTTGAAAAAAAAAACTCTCTGTTTCTTGTGTTCCAAAGCTGGCCGATGGCTCCTACAGCAAATTAATGTTAAAAGAACATCTGTGGCAATGCGAGTGTAAAACTTAAAGCTCTAAAAATAAATACATTTTAAAGAAAATAAAAACAGGCTTCACATAAAGCAGCATCAGTAAATGTACCTGCCCAGCTTCCTTCGAAATGAACTACCGATCGTCCCCGCATCTGAATTTAACCCGTTACTCATTAAATCACGACCAGGCTCGTAACTGGCCGCCATTGGCTCTGCGTGTTCCAGCCGACGCTGACGCGCCACCAAATGAAGGCGATGAACTGCTCAAGGTGGACGCAACGGAATTCTAGCAGATACAGAATGGCTGGGAATTTACCACATTTGGGCGACACGTCTTGACCCATTTAATGACAATATGCAGTTTCAGTGCAAGCGACTTCGTTAAGGTCATTTTGTAGTGATGGCGCAGCATTGCAGCATAGTGAATAGGAGACTGGCCTTCCAACTCAGACATTACATCACAGGCATTTAGCAGACGCTCTTATCCAGAGCGACTTAAACAATTGCATCCGTTTATACTGCTGGATGTATACTGAAGCAATGTAAGTAAAGTACTTCGCTCAAGGGTACAACAGCAGTGTCTCACCGAGAAATAGAACCTGCAACCTTCAGGTTACAAGACCAACTCCTTACGCATTATACTACACCGCTTCCCAGTTTTAAAAAAATATTTGTACTGATGGCGCAGCGGTGTAGCTGGATAGTGGATCGGAAACTGGCCTTTCAGCTCAGACGTTGCAGGTTCCCAAGATTTGTGAACTGTGGTAGAATTGTGGCCGTGAGTGAGGCACTTCCCCTGAACGGCCCCGGTAAGTATCCAGCTGTTATAAATGGCTTGTACGAAAGAACTGCGTAAGTCACTCCCGATAAGAGAGTCTGCTAAATGCCTGAAATGTAATTTGAATCGCCCGAAGGTAATGCGGCCCAAATTTAGACGCAGTCAAGTAAAATGGGAGCTAGCTGCATTATCCTCATTGCCCTACTTGTTAATCCCTGAGAACGCTTCCGAAACGGGCTTAGAGCAATCGTTGTTCTGGCGGCGTGAGACTGCTGGCGGAGACGGCTTGAGCTCCGTCTCTGCCGGGCCCACTCTGACTCAGGTTCGCAGCCCACACGCTCGTCTTCTGAGATCGCCGTCCCCATTGGCTGCCGTCTTGCTTGCTTTCACGGCAGCGATCGCTTCGCCGTGACTCATAACCGGTCGCTTAAGAATGAAGATGTATTCTGAAAACGGGCCCAAAAAAATTAAAAATAAATAAATACCAGGCTCTCTCCTTATCTTTCTCTTTCTCGCTCGCACGCGCGTGAGCGCATGGCCCGGCGCATTCTACCGCCGCGCTTCCGGAAGGTTCTAAAGTTCCTTGGAGCGTCTCCGGGATGTTTGCCTCCTGTCCTGAAGTGGGAAACCGCTGCTCGTCCTGCCCGTGGTCAGTGGTCAGACCAGGTTATTGGAGAAGCAGGAGGGCCATATTGGGCCCAAATTGATCTCCTGGAAGGGGCTCGTGTTCACCCTCAGTTCAGAATGTCATTGCATACCCTTGCGGTCCTGTGGACACGCGCTTGGCTCATTCTGCCGTGAATTACGCATTCATGAGAATGTCATTCTCTACCTAATGACAACCGTGAATCTGAGACGCAGGGGTCTAAATCAAATGGGCGCTGGTGGTGGTGGTGGCGTTGGGCGGGGAGGGAGGGGGGGGAGGAGGGGGGTGGCGGGGAGTCTAGCATTTCCACCATCAATCTTTGCCATTGATCACCGTGTCATACTTCCAGTACGCGTGTCTGAAAAGCTTGCTCAGTTTGCTGCCCGTGAAATACTGCACCGTGGGGCCCTTTCGGTGCTCTGTCACTGTCTCTGCCTCTCCCTGGTTCAGGAGCTCAGTGATCAATAACTTCCTGGGAGATAGTTGAAACGTGTGATGTCACAAGTGATGTCACAAGTGATCTAAGACCAGGAGGAGTATAAATAGAAAGTGGTGAGGTCTGACGCAGCAGTAAGGCTTGGCGTCAGGACGCAAGAGTTTGCGTAAGACATTCAGGTCAGAGCCTACATGATGCTGCTGATGTGAGGGTCCACTGGAGCGGTGTGGACCACACACACACACACACACGCACACACACACACACAGCATCTTGTACACCCACTCAGGGGAGAGACCTGTGCTCTCTCCCAGAGACAGTGCCTTGTTCTGTAGTGACTGTGACAGGACCCGGGGCTAATGTGAGCTGACTCTTTGAGCACAGAACTCCAACTCCCATGAGCATCGGCTTGCCCCTGCAGGAGGCCATTTGGCACAGTGCAGTGCTGCACAGCTGAGCCGTCCTGTCCCAGCATGTTCCCGCACTTAAAATATTTTTAACCTGCACCTAGGGCCCTCCATCTCTGTACCTGCACCTGATACTGCATATGCAAGAGTTCATTTCTGTTTACCCAGCTAAAATCAAGTCACAAGCAACTAGGTCTTTGCAAATCACTTAACCTGGATATACTTAGCCCAGCAGTTTAATATGGTAAATGATGAAGTACCTCAAAGGGTCACACCTGGGTTTGGCAAGGTAGAATATCATCATGTTATCGAGGCATATATTAGATTTTAGAAAAGATCTTTTTGTCACGCATTTTAGTGAGAGCTAAGTTCACAGTGACAACTGAACTGTGTGTGTGTGTGAGAGTGTGTGTGCATGTGTGTGTGCGTTCGTCCATTCATGTGTGCATGTGTGTGTGTGTGTGTGTGTGTCTGTGTCTGCATACGTGTGTGTGTGTGGCTGTGTGTGTGTGTGTGCAGGCTGTCCCTTTGAGCATTTCACATTAGAGATCACAAAACCCCAAAAACAACAATAAAGTTTATGCACTGTGACTAATAACTGCTTGCCTCGTTAACAGGCCAATAATAACGCTTCTGATGTGAACAGCGCGGCGTACAGGGTACAATTCCGATGCAATTCAGTGCGTTCATTAAAGCCTCTTCAAAGGCTGCAATCTCGTGCCACTTTCTTCTGCTTACACATAGAAATACGAGGGCCACCAGCACACAGCACTTCAGACGGCGACTTCTCACCTGTGATGTGTAAACAACAACCGGAGAGTTCTCAGCAATGGCATTCTGTTTGAACTGAGACCGATAGGGAGATTAGATACCATTAGAATTACAATATCAGCGAGACACAAAACAACACCAAAGCATCCCATCAGGGGTGTCAAACTGAATTCCCAGGGGTTCTCCGTGTCCGTGGGTTTTGTTTTTGTGGTTTCCTTTCAATTTGCTGCCAATTAAAGCTTTGAGAACAAGGCGTGCGGATTCTTTAGACAATCAATGTCTTCGATGAACCACTGGTGCCGAGACCACCCAGAAAACCAGGACTAGATCTTCATGGACCGGAGTTTGACTCATGAGTCATAAAGGAAGGCAACGTTTCCAGCCTCTGGATTTCATGTCAACTTCTGCACTCAGTTTAATTAAGCCAATCAATTACATGACGTGAACTTCAACTGCTTTTAACTTGCCAGATCTATTGTTAGGATCATGAATGACAGCTGAAGATTATGGTCCCGGCATCTTATATTTTACTGTGGTCTAATCTAAGAGCGAGTCACATTTGCTAAATACAGACGATTATCGAATTGAGCCAGCATAATTTGGGGACTTGGCTGAAATGCCCGTACCACCCTGAATACGTCAACTGTTAAACTGCTACGTAGTAAGCACTGTTACTTCCCTTTCTATTTTGGAGATACGTCTTTAAACAATGCTATTCTATGTATACATTATATATACATGTATACGTACTGTAGTCTTTTACTGTTACCGGGCGAGGGACAAAAGATGAAAATTAGCTTGATAGCGAATTCTGGGACAGCCAAGTGGCTACCCACTGCCCCTGTCAAATAAATAAACAGACAAATAAATAAATACTGTTCTTTTCTCTCTGGTCTCAGGAGGATAAGAGGTCCAGAAAGGGATACAGTAGTCAGACGTGGGCTGGAGTTCTGGTCCTAAAGTGTCCTTTCTCTCTAAACCCATTCGTATCTGTGCCTGTCCTCGGTCCTGCGCTCCCATTGTCCCTCCGCTCTGGTCGAAACGGTCTTCGCCATGGATCACGCTGCTCGCAACTTTGGCAGGAAATACATCACCTCCCACTGAGTTGGCTGAGGTCCCTGCTTTATTGTTGTGATAAAATTTTTTTAAAAAACAAACGAAAAAAAAAAAACTGAGAACAGGAAGTGAATTTTCGGTGTCCTACATTTGAAGCACGGTAACCTAAATGAACAATTAATTTCTCCTATTAATCAGGACAGCAACATCAGGAGCTTGATATCAGTTTAAGAAATGGGGTTGCCGATAGAAATGGGGTCAGCCAATGAAAACGATGAGGAATGTGCAGTCAAACACAATTAGAGAAGAAGAGCAAGAGGAAGAAGAAGAATGTCCAGTACATTTTGCTTGGATAGACTGAATGTGATTTATATTGGACTTAAATAAACTTAAAATTAGAATTAGAATTAACACTAAACATTTTATTGGGTTTCTAAGAATCCATTGGTCTCGATCTCTGTGAATAAACATGAATATAATTATTAATCTGAACTCTTGCCCTCCTGACCTGGTTTCTGATGTTGCCATTTAGGTGAGCCAGACCCTCCCCCCACCCCTTTCTCTCTCTCTCTCTCTCTCTCCCCCCTCTCTCTCTCTCTTTTTCTCTCTCTCTCTCTGTCTCTCCCTGCAGTGCCTCTATTCTGAGTGACTCACATACGCTAATGCACAAGTCATACACTTTTGCCACCGAATGTTATGTTTTCTCACTCAAACATTGCATCTTACACCAGCAGTCACACACACACACAATAATCCACCGTGCGCAAAAATTGCAATCTCTTCCGGCGTGTTCCAAAAGAAACATGCAATTCCGCAAATACTCTGGATTACAGAGTTTACCACAAGATTATCATTGCTATGATAACAGCAATATAATGAGATATTCAGCACTAGATTCTGAAAAGCAGCATTAGTACTGTACCTTTATACGGGCTGTGACATTCAAACAGTAACCTCTCTTAGTGTAAAAAATTCATTAGCAGGGCTGTTTGCCGAGCATGAAACACACGGCCGCTGGACTGAACGACACAGAACGCGTCTCTCCGTTTAAACTCTTTTTGCATGAGGTGCCAGTCTGGTTTTAGGTGTGCTTTAGTCCGATGTTTGAGGTTCTGTTTGGAGAACATTATTGACATTCTAATTTTGTGTCCTTGGTGCTCATATGAGTAGTGAATTGCAGCAAAATGTGCCCCCCCCCCCCCCCAACTTCTCCCCATGTCCTCCCTTTCCCTCCAGAGCAAAGGAGGTGATAGTAACAGATGGAACATTAACACAATTAAATACATATATGCACACCCTTAGAGAACAGTAGTGCTACTGTACAGCCTCTCTGTCTCTCGCTCTCTCTCTCTCTCTCTCTCCCTCTCTCTCTCTCTCTCTCTCTCTCTCTCTCTCTCCCCTCTCTGTCTCTGCTTCCATTCCAGTCAGGTGTTATGCATGCCACACCACGCAGATTAATCTACGAAGCTGATCGCGTTTGACACTCTTCCGTCTCTGCTGTTTGGCTGATGAAGCTAACGATCAGTGACTGATTGGCAGAGACACAAAGCCAGGCAGCGTCTGACATGAATAATTCCCTGCTGCTGGTGCGACTAAAACAAACAAATAAATAAATAAATAAATAAATAAATAAATAAATAAATAAATAAATAAAGCTTTTGTTCCAGTGAAAACCTTTGTGATTGTTGGTGCTGGACAAATTCTTGTGTTATATGTGATTATTGTCCACGGTTTGATGTTTGTTTTCTTCTTTTTTTTCCAGCAAGGAGGGATTCGACTGAAACAGTTGCTCCTAGCAACCCCGCAGTCGCACAGTCAGGCCGTCAGACTCTCCTTCCCAAGAGCAGAGGAGGATCATGGGAAACACGCTGTGAAAATGGAGGCTTTCGCAGCGGTGTGTCCCTCCCCCTCCCACGCCGCTGACCCACATGTAAGGCGGCTGCCACGGCGACGGGCTCGATCTGATTTCACCTCTCCGTCCTGCGGTTTCCAGCACTGCCGTGAAGACCTCAGACGCAACCGGCAATCTATAATAAACCCTGAATGCAGAGTCAATAAACCGGTACCAAAGAGGACTTCTCAGTCCCACTGCATTACATGAAGCACACTGCCTAAAAACTTTGAATAGCACTATAGTTAGATTTTTATTTATTTATTTTTTTAATTAATTTTTTTTTTGAAATGCTTGTAGGTAATTTCAAATGGACTGGATTGTGAAGATCAGCATAAAAATGACATGCACTTACTGCAAATGCAATTCTGACAAAGGCAGTATGTCACACTGACCGAAGTCTCTGTACTAGTGCCTAAGAAGATTTATAAATATGGTTATAAAGATGTGACTATTTTAATTAAATTATGGCATTGTGAGGAAGGTCAGCGCACACTTTTTGAGTTTACTCTCTTTGTATGGCGCTGTGAAAAAATACCCCAACATCAAGAAATGTTCAGAATAAACAGCAAATTAATAGATATTTCAAATATCTCTTTCACCGTTCACATTTGTTGTGTAATGTCCTGACATAAACCATTGGTGTCATGTCATGACATACCGTTCATGTAATGTCATGACTTACTGTTGGTGTCATGGCATGACACAAGTCTTTTGACTGAAACGTTGACAGTAAAAGACGTAATATCAAAATGAATAATTATGGCATCATTCCATATTCCCTTTAGGAAGCACTGTACATTTTATTTACAGTGTGAACAACAAGTCTACACAATAAGGCCTGAATGTACAGTTATCTTGGTATGAAGTACAATACTTCCGCCTACTTATCAAACAGCTCATCAAATTTAAATTTTTTAAATGAGTTTTTCTATTTTTACAAAAAGAATATTAGGCCTCCTTAATTACCTACACATTATCTGCTGACACATAGCTCAAGAGCTTCTGTCAGTTCCAGCAAATTAGGATGCCTTTGTGAATATCAGTGTTGAAAACATCTCCATCTCAGTCTTATCTCCATCTTGATTGGTCAGAAGCACTGTCATGAACCTCAATTACTTTTTGTTACATTTTACTTATGCATTAACATTAAATTAAAATGGGGGACATCTTCGCGCAAGGCGGGTCCTGTTTTCCTATGATTCAATGCTAGCTCCCCGAGCGCAGTGCCACTCTCTTATTGTCTCTTTACTCAGTGACAGGAACATTGCGCTCTTCCCCACAGGTAATGGCTGAATAACACACACTGCCACAAAGAAAAACATCCATTTACCGTAAATAAATTCTGTGCGGTGGCTGGTTCGGTATTGTGTGGGAATGTTGTCCAGATTACCATTTTAATGTGTAAGATCACACGTGTGATTAAAATGTTCTTAACTGAAAAATGTTCCAAAAAACCTACTCTTAAAAGGTTTTTCTGAAATTATTTTTCAAAATTCTAGGCCTGTGTTCGACTCCATTGCATTCATGGACCAGTAGCGATTGTTACATCAGCATTATAATGTTCAGCATTAGAACATTCTGATCACATATTTGTGATGTCACACTTTAAACGATCAAACTGCCAGTGGGGATGATGGGAAATGAAGTGTAAATGCCACCCAGGCCAGGCTCCACCTAAGGTGATGAGCTAGTTTCAGAGATGAGCATTGTCATGGTTCTTTGTTGCCATAAAACACTGCATAAAGGGTTCCAATTACTCCAACAGATATTGCTAGAGGGAGCAGAGATCCATTGGCCAGTGATCTTCTCCAAAGACAGAATTTAGATTGATGTTCATGTTGTGTCTTTACATTCCAAACCGTTTCTCGCAATGCTGCCGTATGGTGTACATCGTTCACAGGAGCAGGTTCAAATGCATCAAGCTGTGAAAAACAGTAAAACACGGTTTTTAATAACCTGCGCTTTATTCTGCAGTTTATCTCAAAGGAAAGCTTATTTATAAAAATTTGTTGAAGCACAGGCTGTCTCAAGATGGGGTGTCACCATCGTCCTGTGAGACAGAATGAAAATGAAAAGCTCAAATGTACCACATTTATTTATTTTTTGCCCTTTTTTGTGTTTATGTAAAATAAATATTTTATGTAATTGGCAGGCTGTAAAAAAATAAAATAAAATAGAAAGAACAAGCACAAGGCAAAAAAAATCTGCTGAGAGCAGATTTTTCTCAGAAAGGTATTATATTGTATCCAAATGTGAATGACTCATTCTATTACTCCCTGGTAAGGATAACTGAAACTTGAATGTTGGTCTGTTTAGAAATAAAAAAAAATAAAAAGATCTTTTTTTCTTCTGTTTTTTTTTTTTTTTTTTGTGTCCTTGTGGAATGGATGTAGGTGGATGAGCGTGTTTCTGGGGGGGCACATTTGTAGAGCGCGCAGCCTGTGGAGGATTGGGCCTATGACTCAGCGCTGTGCTTCACAGGCCGTGTTTGACAAACGCGACACAGGAGTTGAGATACTGCAGCGGAGGACAGCGGCTCTCACTCTTTTTCATGCTCTCTGTCTGATGTTGAGTCACAGTTTGTTACGGTACATCTCCTGGGAAACACCAACAGCAGGGAACTATTGGCTGATGTAAAATAAGAGGAAAAAACTGCTAGTTTTTATTAATGATTTATTTTGTGTGATTATTAAACCTTAGTTTACTCATAATGATATATTTTGCATTGCACATTTACCACATTTATACAATCTGCATATATATATTTGTGCTCCAGGGATGCTCCGCCCCCTTTCTGCCATTCTGAACCAATCACAGGGCCTCACGCGATAACCTGCAACAGGCAGCAGTTGTGTAGCTGGCCGCCTTTAGCCAAGACCTTCTGCTTGTCTCCGTGAGTCTCCGGATCAGTCTACGATGCCCCCGGTGGTGAGTGACGGTACAGCGCCAGGATTAGCGTGGGCTACCGGGGCGGCGTCGCCCGCCGTGCCCAAAGGCGAGACCGCAGAGCGGAGCTGCCGGGCCTCTAACGGCGCCCACGAGGAGGATCTCTTTTATTTGCCGTGGCAACTGCCGTTTTTCTCAGCCCCGCTGTGCTTCCAATAAGATTTCAAGTTATTGGATTTCTGGCGCGGGATATCAGTTACGAACGCAACTTCCCGTCACCCCGAATTGCTTACGAGGATGACACTGTGCGGGAAAGCACGCAAAGCCAATTCAGCAGCGGGCAAATCGCTGGGCCCCAAAACTGGTGGATAGGGACCCACTGGTGCATTGCAGGATGGCTTGAGATGGGACATGCTGAAGAAATACTGTAAATGATGTGCTTTTGCTCTTTCCGAGCATTGAACGAAACATTGCACCCGTTATGTGCTGCTGTACAAATGCTGACTTTCAAAATATTTTAACAAAAAAAAAAGTGTTTTCTCACTAATCCAGCTAGCTCAAAATGTTCTCAAAGTGTTTTGTGAATGTTATAACATTGCCACCACATTCAGCAACATTGGAAGAGCATTTGTGTTATCTGACAGTTGGGTCCTGGACTGAAAAGGTTTGGAACCCGTCGTGAGAAGACGTTTCCAGAATAACACATCAGAGTTGTGCTGAGACCTTTTAAGGGACAAGTGCTCAAAGAGAGAAAAGGGCACCCCAAACTAGAAAAACACCCACACCCTACACCCACACAACTTCAAATCCAGTTTTACAACACCCAGTTATTGTACAGAATACATTTGATCAAAATGAATTAATGAAAACGAATGACAGCGACAAAAATGGATACAGTATTTTATCAAATGAAAGAGGCACATCAGGAACTCTCAGGTGCTCGGGCATATATGTATACGGTTAGCCTCCGCTTGTCGTATTTTATTGAGCGTTTTCATGTGTGCGTCTGGGCTGTAAGTCATTTGTGTAAGGTTAACTACACCTGTCATATTTTAAGTGTGTGTGTGTGCGCGGGTGTGGGTCTGCGTTGGTGTGTGCACGTGTGAGCGCGCTGCGTCGTAAGTCACGCGTGCGGGAGGTTAAGCTGCGCGTGCCATGGCCTTTACGGCTGCTCCCCTGTGTAAGTGTAAATGCGCTTGGTCCTGCATGCATGAAGTCCATAAATAACGTGCCGTCCCGCCCTCCCGTCTGGGGAGTGATCTGAGCAAACGTGCGGACGGCCTGCTGTGTGCGGACATGGAACCCGCGTACGAGAGATCGTCTGCACGTATGTCACATCCTGCGTATATGCATATACAGTATGTCACATTCTGCACATATGTCACATCCTGCATATATGCATATACAGTATGTCACATTCTGCACATATGCATATACAGTATGTCACATTCTGCACATATGTCACATTCTGCGTCTATGTCACATTCTGCGTCTATGTCACATCCTGCACATATGTCACATTCTGCACATATGCATATACAGTATTTACATTACATTACATTATAGGCATTTAGCTGACGCTCTTATCCAGAGCGACTTACAACAGTGTAACCAAACTCAGGATCAAGTCCACTTAAGTCCATTGAATAAAATGCAGATAAAAAGCCTTTACTATAGTAGCATACAGTAAGGAGAAACAAGATAGTCTGAACCAAAATTTTTTTTTTTTTTTTTTTTTTTTTTTTTTTTTTTTAATAGTTATGGGAGAGGGTTTAGGGAAGAGGAGAGAGGTACACAGAGAAGAGGTGCGTCTTGAGTTTCCGTTTGAAGGTGCTCAGACACTCTGCTGTTCTGACCTCCACTGGAAGATCGTTCCACCATCGTGGGGCCAGAACTGCAAAGAGTCAAGACCTTGTTGCTGCTCGTGTAGGGGGAGGAATCAGCCGCCCTGTAGTAGCCGATCGGAGCGATCTGGCCGGCTTGTAGGGTCTGATCATCTTCTGCAGATAACCAGGAGCTGACCCCTTGACTGCTTGGAAAGCAAGCACCAGTGTCTTAAACCGGATGCGAGCTTGCACTGGTAGCCAGTGGAGGGAGATGAGGAGGGGAGTGACGTGGGAGTCACGAGGGAGGTTGTAAACCAGACGTGCTGCTGCATTCTGGATGAGCTGAAGGGGTCTGGTGGCTGATGCTGGGAGGCCAGCCAGAGGGAGTTGCAGTAGTCCAGACGTGACAGTATCATGGCCTGGACCAGGAGCTGTGTGGAATAATTGGTGAGGAGTGGTCTTATTCTGCGGATATTGTACAGGATGAACCTGCACGACCGGGTGGTTGCCGCGATATTCTCAGAGAGTGCCAGCCTGTTGTCCAGCACAACTCCAAGATTTCGGGCACTCTGCGAAGGGTGTAGGGGAGTGACTCCTAAAGAAATGGGCAGATGAGAAGTGGGAGAGGTAAGAGAAGGAATATGGAGAAGTTCCGTTTTGCTTGTGTTGAGCTTGAGCTGGTGTTTGGTCATCCAGCTCTGGATGTCACTCAGGCAGGCGGATATGCGATCGGAGACCTGAGTGTCTGTGGGAGAGAAAGAGTAGAAAAGTTGAATATCATCTGCATAGAGATGATATGACATGCCATGGGCGGCAATAACAGGGCCAAGGGACCTAGTATACAGAGAAAAGAGGAGGGGACCAAGGACAGAGCCCTGAGGGACCCCAGTTGTGAGGGGACGAGGAGCTGATACTGCACCGGCCCAGGCAACCTGGAAGGAGCGGCCGGAGAGATAGGACGCAATCCAGTTGAGGGCTGGTCCGCAAATTCCCAATTCTGTCAGGGAAGACAGAAGTGTAGGATGGTCAACGGTGTCGAAGGCAGCTGAGAGGTCAAGAAGAATTAGGACAGATGAACGGGATGCTGCGTGTGTCACATATCTGCACATATGTCACATCCTGCATATATGCATATACAGTATGTCACATTCTGCACATGTCACATCCTGCATATATGCATATACAGTATGTCACATTCTGCACATATGTCACATTCTGCATATATGCATATACAGTATGTCACATTCTGCACATATGTCACATTCTGCATATAGTGCATGTCACATCCTGCGACACTCCTTCAAACCCTGCTGTATAGTGGGCAATGTGAAAGTATGACGGAGTGAGAGAGAGAGAGAGAGAGAGAAAGAGAGAGAGAGAGAAAATGAGACCGTGAGAGGGGTGAGAGAGAGAGAGAGAGAGAGAGAGAGAGAAGCCGGGATGCTGTTAATGACAGTGCCACCCCCAGGGGGCAAAATCTGGGTGTCCGTCACATCCAGAGTTTCTCCCTTGAATGCGAGCTCGTTACTGAGGCTGGGTGCTGGTGGCCAGACGGGCGGATCACAGGGACGGGACGGCCCCCGCAGGTGCGTGTCAGGTCGGGGTTTCGGGGTTTTGTTGTGGCGGGTGTTGGCGGCTGATTGCGCCAACGTGACGCACGCCGGCGAGGCCCCCTCCGTGTCCCCCGTTCCTGTTTCGCGAGCTTGTCAGATCTAAAGAGCGGATCCCGCGTCCCATCTCCACTGCATTAGACAGCTCTGCTGTATATTATTTGTTTTCTTCCATTCTCTCTTTTCTCTTCCCTTGCCTCCCCCCCCTCCACCCGCTCCACCCGCTCCACCCCCTCTCCGCTCTCCACCGGCAGATCCGGCAAGGCAGCTAATTTCAATTTCAGGCCGAGCGGAGGAATATCGAAGCCACGCCCGGCGCGGTAACAGCGAGAATGGCGGTACAATGAGAAAGCCAATTCTATGAATTTTTCACAGATTGATCAGCGACCCAAAGCGGGGAGGGAAAGAGGGACTCGACAATTGCGTGCGTGTGCGTGCGTGTGCGTGTGTGTGTGTGTGTGTGTATGAGAAGGAGAGAGAGAGAGAGAGAGAGAGAGAGAGAGAGAGAGAGAGACTGGTGGTTCCTTGCCTACATTAACCTTTGAGGAAAGAAATATTTCTGGGGGTGGGGGGAGTGGTGGGGGGGGGGGGGATTGGAACAACAGTGCGCTTCTCTCGCTGATATGAATTTTCCTTTCAGTGAGACATGCAAGCTGACCAAAGGTATTCTGCTGTCATATTACATCTCAGCACCACTCAGGAAATCACAGCCTATCCTAGTCAGAGGAACAAGGGAGAAGGGAGGCATGGAGCGCCGGGCCAACGGAAATTTGATCTTGATATCGACATCATTTCCTTTTCTCCGGTTTGTAAGTTCCTTTAAAAAGCAGCTCTGATTTCATTGGGACGGCGATCCGAGAGGTGCTCATTATCAGAAACGGCGCTCGCGAAATCAGCTCTACGACTCTCACGGCTGAGGCTGTCCTGTCGTCGTGGGTCACACCTAGAGTGGCCAGATGCTGGAATTTTTGACCGGAATGTCCAGTTTTGGAATTATGGGAACAATGTCCAGTTTATGGTCCTGACCGGGAAAGATAATGTCTGGTCTACATCTGCTGTTACGCAAGTACGCGGCGTGAAGCATGCATTAAAACATTTTTTTCTTTTTTACTATAAGAAACTAACTCGAATCAAATCAAATCATCAAATCGATTTTGTTTGTGTCACATCGCACTTTGTTTGCAAAGAGCTGCCACAGAGACGCTTTACTGCGAAATGGAAGGAAAAATTGGGCAAAACCCAAGCCCGAATATCCAAAAAGCAAGCAAAAAAAAAAAAACTCACTAATGGAAAAAAATCTCCAGAGACTACAGAGACCATCATCCGCTGGGCCAGCCCGGTGTTCAGTAACTGAGCTACGTTGCTAATTGGCCGGTGTCAAAGGTCAAGAGCAGTCAGGGTACGAGGGACGGCGGTTGGAGAAATCGAGCCACTGCCGGTTCTGCGTGGGGTGCGGACACCAAGATGACGCAAGCCTTAAAAATCGCTACACGCAAAAATCTTCTTTGACAATGCGTTGACGGGACGGGCCAACCCCCCTGCGGAGTGCCCTCGAAAGCACTCAGGTAGCCAGCAGGGGGTTCACTAGCACCCGAGCGGTCTCTTTAATTCCACCCAGACGAACGCGTCACCCTGCGTCGAACACCCTCCCAAAAAAAAAAAAGGAAAAAAAACTGGCCGTTGGATTTTAAAGGAAATGGACAGGCCTCGTGTTGCGTAAGGGAAGTGAAGTGAATTTCATCAATAACGCTACAAAGCTTTATCCAGCTCGATCAATAAAGTTCCGCTATCTGAGAACACTTTTGGGAACCGTGATTGGATGTTGGGGGTGGGGGTACGAGGCAGAAACGGGAGAGGGTCGATGGGGTAAAAAAAAAAAAAAAATGAAACAGTAAAAGCAAACCACTTAAAATAATGAATTTACAGCCATTTGGCAAAAGTGATTTATCCTCAAGGTGCAAGACTCCATTACTTCCATGTATCACAGTCTTTCCTGCCTAATCGGTCAGGCAGAGCCAGCAGGAAGTGTTCTGTCATTCCTCTCTTTTGGCTTTGGGATCCTGATTCCCGGTATTCAGGCCTCAGAAAGGGTTTTTTTTATTGACATATTAAGTTTGTTTGTATTTTTTTCAACCACAAAATGAATGGGATTCTCTTGGTATAACAGCGTCATCTGTGGCCGCATTAGTCGGCCTCAGGTTTACAATGGGCTGAAAATTCAGTTTAGTTCTTTATCTCTGCAGCTTTACTTCTCAGGTGTAAGGCATCTCCATTTTAGACTGTAATACAGGAGTTTTACCATTACCAGAATGAGTTTGCTCTGGTTTTTTCCCCGTTTTTTTCTGTTGCATGTCTTGCATGCATGCCTGTTTCAACATTGACACAACAGAGAAACTGAATTGTAAACAGGGGCAATCATGCATTCATTGCAAATGAGAGGAAGCCTTTGTCAAGAGGCACTTGGTTTAAACTGTTGGGAGATCAGAGCTTGTTTGATCCCCGTCCGCACAGATACAAGCCGTGTGCTTTGTGGATTAGCATTGTAAGCTGTCTGAACAGACAAACCATGGATCCTAACCTTCACCCACATGCCCTCATCCACCAGTGCATACAGGCATGCATACACACACACATATGTACACAAAATACACACACACACACACACCTACACACCTGCCCAAATACACACACACACACACACACACACACACGGATACACGGCACACACACACGCACAGATCCAGACCATACACGCACAGCCACACATACACAGACAAGCACACAGGAACACCCACACACATGCGCGCACTCACACACACAAACATGCAAATACTCAAACACACAAAAACACACATGCACACACACACAATATTTTCCTATTGTGCTATACTTGTAAGGACACGCGCAACAGGAAGTTCAGTCCTCAGGCACATGTCACACGAGTCTTATTACGCATCTGATTCATGGTCAGACCAATCCGCGGCGACCAAGAGCCCAAAATCTCCAGGAGGCGCTGCGAGCGCATATTAATATTTATTATTTTAGGTGTGATGCATATAAATTTTCAAACAAAGGGATTTTGAGATCCAGACAGAAAGGGGGCTATTGTTCTCCTCTCCTTTTCATTTGGCAATCATGAGCCATATATACATGAAAGCAGCGCTGTCGAGGGAAGAGCCATACCTGAGCCGGCTCCGGGTTCCAACAGAACCTCACAGCAGCAGAAATTAGATTACTGTCCATACAAGTGGAAACGGGCTAAAAAAACAAAAACAAAACAAAAACGTTTTTTGTATATGTAATTTTTTATTTTTTTTTCAAAGTGTCCAATACCATTCAGTACACAAGACAGACAAACTAGTTCCCTGTACAGAGAGTGCAGGGGCAGACTTGGGGCCAGACAAACTGGTTCCCTGTACAGAGAGTGCAGGGGCAGACTTGGGGACAGACAACCTGACAGAACATAAAAAACCGTTCGGCGGTTCACTGCATTATTGAGGTAAATTAACAAAGCAGCGGAGGGCTTCATTTCTTCGCTTCCTTTCGTACGGCTACTGCGAGGGGAAAGGAGACCGGCTTAAATAATTCAGATAAATCCCGCGAATCATAATTGAAGTTTCCCCGGGGATGCGGCGGTCATAACTCGAGAAATCTTCGATTGCGAAGCGGTAACCGAGTTCCGCAAAATTAGATTTTTTTTTTTCAGTTTTGTTTTGTTTGCTAAAAAAAATATCTCCAGTCGCACAAATCTGAGAGAGCCCTTGCCGGAGTGTTTGGACATCCTTCTGAATTATTAGTTAATCAAAGGCTGCTGCGGGGCGGACTGACCGAGGAGTTCAGCACGATTTTAAATCTGGATGAAGGAGAAAGGGGAGGGGATTTATTCCAAAGGGCACCGCGGCGCACTCATTTCGCCCCGTTACGCCAATCACGCATTTGATATTTAAGAAGACTTTTTTTTTTTTTTAAATGAATAACATTTTCTTCTTTTCTGCTGGTGACAGACCTCTGCAGTCTATATTTCTCCAGAAACCCACATATATGCCATGTACACACACACATATGCATGCAGTCTCCCGTTGATGGGATGAACATACAGACCGTGAGTTTGAGCATGTGCTGTTATGAATGGAGTAAGGTAATCTTAACAACAGCCACAGCACGAACACAAACTTCTGGTTCCAGAAAGGAAGTCAAATATCTACTGTACGTAATCCGCGAAACTCAAACCTAGTCCTGATTTCGTCAAGGTTTGCACAATATATGAGCGTAAAAAGAAGGAAAACCCTTCAATGCTCCCATTTATTGAACTATGTACCTGACCTGATGATTTCGATAAATGGGAGAATTGAAGAGTAGTGTGTGGAGTTTTCCTTCTTTCTACAATTGAACTCCTCTATAACTCCAGTGCCTACCTTTACATTATAAGTCCCTGTGCTAATCTGTGTATATATAATAATGTGAAGTGTCATATTGAGGTGTTGTGTGTCCATAGTGCTATGATACGTGTTAAGCAAAAAGCAGCTGGAGATCTCGTTGAGCTGCTGATTAGTAGAATCAGGCGTGCCAAATTAAGGTTGAAATGAAAACCTGCAGTACAGTAGATCTCCAGGAATGGGATTGGGGAACCCTGTAGTTGAAGTGTTGCAATATCTCTATAATGCATTTTTATTTTAAAAAGAATTCCCAGTTTATTCTATTTCGGAGACGTCTTACTCTTGCTCCACTCCCAGCTAAGCTTTGGTCCTGTGGGAGACGGAAACACAAGCCATCACAGTGTCCATGGCGACGGTTTTGCTTCCTTGACACACCGTGGACGCCGCGCTTTCGAGTCGAGGGCCCCCTCGGCGTGTCTGGAGAGCCCTTCGCAAGTGCCAGTCAATCACGGGGAAACGGCCCGGCGCTAACGCCGCGTGTCCGCGTCCCGCTCGCGCGGAGGGGGTCACCGCGGCGACGGTCGGTCTGTCAGCCGCGTCTCGTTACCCGACCGTTGACGTGAGTGACAAATTAGATTCCGCGCTCACATCTGTCAGGGACGATCGCTTCGAGACCGTCAGGACTTCTTCTCGTTTTTAATGGCGGGGTTGAGGTAAAAAAAAAAAAAAAGAGACGGCTTTTTTGGACCCAATCAGCTATATTGCTGATGTTGAGCACCCCCCTGCTCAAGAAGCAGTATTATGGTGGAATAATGAAGCTTCAAGTTGATGTTTGACTTGAAATCAGGCGGGGGGGAAAAAAAAGAGAAAGAGAAAGAACTTTTGCTTTGACCGAGCTTATTTGACAGGAAAGTAGCTGGAGATGTGTGAGGCATTTGACTGGTCCTGTTTCACAATGAGTACCAAGCTGACTTCGACACCACAATGATACTGCAAAGCATACGCAGAGCAGGGGAATTATATTAAATTCACTCATCCTTATTATAAACTGTTCGAACCGTATCACATTACATTGAAGTGCAGTACGAGGCCCAGCTTTCCAAATGATGAATACACGGGTACAAAAGTGGCAAAAAAAAAGACCAGCCACTGGACCACCTTCCTGTATTGAATTCAGCCAGGTAATATGATCACACTGTGAGAGCCCTAAGTATTGATAACAAATAGGGAGAGCTTCTCCACACTGCCTCACTGCCTCCCTGTTCATCTCCTCAATCATCAGGAAAGTAGCAGGACAAAACATTCTCTCTGTGACTGAGTGGCCTTTACTCTGGGGAGAGCGCGGATAAGTTTGAATAGGAACGGAAACACACACATGTACACACACACATACATGCACATACACACAAACACACACAAATGCACACGTATACACTCACACACACTTGCACACATGCACACACACACACACATATACACACATGCATGCAGACACACACCCACACATATGCAGACACATACCCACACGCATGCACACACACACACACACACCCACACATATGCAGACACATACCCACACCCATGCACACACACACACACACACACACACACACACACATGCAGACACATACCCACACAAACACACACACACATGCAGACACATACCCACACCCATGCACACACACACACACACACACACACAAAATGCAGACACATACCCACACCCATGCACACACACACACACACACACACACATATGCAGACACATACCCACACCCATGCACACACACACACACACACATATATGCAGACACATATCCACACCCATGCACACACGCACACGCACACACACACACGCACACACACATATGCAGACACATACCCACACACACATACCCACACACACACACACACACACACACACACCATTCACAGTAATTATAAATCTGCCGTGTGGCCGGACCACGTGCCGGTTGTCCCCCTACCTTCAGAGGAAGGCATCGCGTGAGCACAGACTGCCATTTAAATCTTCTCTCTGTGTCCAGGCTGGTCTCCTGTCCCCTTCAGACATGCCCTTCCTTCCTTACTGGATTCAGCTCTGTGGTCATTTTGTGTTTTGTCAGATCTAATATATGGGCTGTTCCATAATATGTGTATGTGTGTGTGAGTGTATATGTATCTGTGCGTGTGTGTGCTTGTGTATGTTTGTGTGTGCATGTGCATGTGCATGTGTGTCTGCATATGTGTGTGTGTCTGTGTGTGTGTGTCTGCACGTGTGTGTGTGTGTGTGCGTGTGTGTGTGTGTGTCTGTGTGTGTGTGTCTGCATATGTGTGTGCGTGTGTGTGTGTGTCTGCACATGTTTGTGTATGTGTGTCTACATATGTGTGTGTGTGTATGGGGGGAGGGACATACAATCCCCCATCGCTCTCTGTGTTGTGAACATTGCTGTGGAGACACGGTTGACCCAAATGCGCTCTGCCTCTGCATTTCCCTGGTAAATAATGCGGCCCCCAATAAATTCCACTGACAAATGCTGTCTTTGGGCGCTTTTGCTTTCACCCGTCGGATTTATGGGCTCTGAGAAAAAAAAGGACCACTGTGTGACTGCGGACACGGGACATTAGGAAACGTTCTTTTCTCCTTCACTCTTTTCTTCAGCCTGCCGAGGTGAAGCTCGGCAATATCTTTTGGCTGAAGGGACAAAAAAGGCCCTCGCGTCCACGTGCCGCACTTAAATAGGACAGCTTATCACATCTTTTATTCATTGAAACTTGACCCGGTGGTGACGAGAGGAAAGAAGAGCTGATAAAATGCCTGGCTCTTAATGCAAATGAGAGAGGAGTGCCAGGAGTTTTTTTTTTTGTTTTTTTATTATTTGTTTAACAAATGTACCGCATCATCTCGAGTGGCACCGTTCTGCCTTTTCAGTGACATAACAGGAATGACTGCCGGTGTGAATTCAAGCAAACAGCAACACGGCAACATGCTGTGGGTGTATTAAGTATTAGGGCAAAGCAAATGGCTGAATCATGGTACATTAAACACACAAATGACTGCGCAAACAGCAGTTTGAGCCTCGTGGAGTCAGCTGTTATGCTTTGAAGAATCTTTAATCACTGGTCAGTGACTGCGTGGAATGGAGGATTTGTTTTTATATTTAAAAGCGATGATGGCGCATGCAAACAGTACAGGTCCAATAACTTACATAGATCCCAAACAGGATCTCTGCAATGACAAAATTCTGCTGTGCTGACGTTTGTTTACAGAGAAATTGCATAGAGAAATAAGAGACAGAGAAAGAGTGAGAGGGGGACAAAAAGACAGAGAGAAATAAAGAGAGAAGTAACTGACTTCTAACAAAAGAAGAAACTGCAAACCCTACTAGCAGAAAGGTGAGCAGCTCCAATAGCAGAAAATACATCTTTGCCTTTCATAAATTGAGGAACGCTGGTTGGCCATTTGTAATTAATCTGCATTGATGTTCTAGTGTATTTCAATGTGTACTTATCCTTTTAGCTACATTTAAAAGTGTACTTCATGCCAATAAAGCATTTTGAATTTGAATTAGCGAGTGAGAGATGGTGTGTATGTGAGAGGGGAGAGAGAAGAGAGAGAGAGAGAGAAGTGAGAGAGAAGCAGAGAAAGAAAGGGGAAAGAGAAACCTAAGCCACATTGCTGACTCTTGTTCATCCTTCAGGACCAGTGCGCTACATCACCCCCACACGGATGCCTACAGCGTACCCCCCCCCCCCCACACGGATGCGTACGGCGCCAGACGAGCCCTCTCCGCTCCGATCAGCGCTGTGAGCCGCGCGGCGGTACTGACTCCTGCGTCTTTATTTGCTCAGAGTCTGGGAAAGCGGGCTGGATTAAGTTTGGGGGAAATTAAGCAGAGTGAAGTGAAGTGGCGGCGATCCGCAGGGGGGGTGGTGTTGTTAAAAAGCGGTTTTTCAACTGCTCCTGGTCCAGCACGAGCCTGATTACTCTCCCAGGCTTTCTGCTCCTTCGGGGGGGGGGGGGGGGCTGTAATGAAGGAGGCGGTGCCCACACACGGGGAGCCGCGAGGAGGTGAAGGCGGGCACAGGGAGGTGCTGGGAGGCGCGGCGAGATTCTCCCGCCACCTGGGCTCCTCCCAGGCCTTTACATGTTTAACATTAAGACCTGGGCTCCTGCACGCGCTCGTTAGCCCGTGGATTTCTGCTCCGGTAACGATGATGTTCCACAAGGTTAGCCCCCGATATTAATTAATGAGGCGGTTCGTCAGTCAGCTGCATGGTAATGAAGGGGATGGGAGCGGAGGGGTGGAGGGGTGGGGGATCGCACTGCGTGCGGTGCCTCGCAAAGGGGCGGCCTCACATTTATTTTAATTCTACTTCCTGTGGCAGCACTGTCACTGGTGTGGAGACACGTGGGGGCGGGGCCAAGAGAACGCCTTGTCGCCTCCCCCTTCCCGGGTATCATGGTTTTTTTCTCAGACAGCAGCGCCGATGCTGAACGCTTGAATCTGCCACTTGTTCAATACTTAATGAGCTCAACAAATTAAGCGCAAGAGGAATCAATTTGGCCTTTCTTCTTCACAGGAGCCTGCCTTGCGTGGAAGAACCGATTTTTTTAAAAAGAGGTTCTTGCCGCTACTGAACATAAATGCGTCGCCATGAGTTACTGTCGGGCCTCTGAGATAAGAACAGCTCAGTTGTGGAGGTCATTATGAACTCTGAAATGTTTGTAACTTTGAAAGTGTCATTAAAACACACCACTTTTTAAGAATTCAAAGCCTTCATTGATTCTAATCATAAATTATGTAACTTTACATTGCTTTAGCCTGATTTTTTTTCCCCCACATACTTTCATTTTGCAGATATAGCCTAAACAATGGAGACACCAACGGTAATTATGATCTCATTAGAACATTAATTCCTTTTTTCTACACAGAAAAAAAGACCAAGGATAATGGGGTCTTTTTGGTGACCCCATTATCTTCAGCCTATTAGTCTGTTTGGTGAGCTGTTTGAGGTTGTTCGGGCCCTTCTTGATACCATGCTGTTTGTTTTATTTTTCAAAATTTTTTGTTTAGCAACATAGAGACAGAGCAACGCTATGCCCTTTCCTCTACTGTGGAGCATTACTCAAGTTTTGCCTCGTATCCTGTTTGGCTGACCGGGCAGTCTGTAGCTCTGTAGTTTAAATCTCTGAAATTGTATAATAATAATAATAATAATAATAATAATAATAATAATAAATGCATTTGTATTTCTCCCCGTGTCCGCGTGGGTTTCCTTCGGGTACTCTGGTTTCCTCCCACAGCCCAAAGACATGCAGGTAGGCTCACTGGAGACTCATAGGTGCCCATAGGTGTGAGTGTGTGAGTGAATGCAGTGTGTGCCCTGCGATAGATTGGTGGATTGCAAGCCCAGTTTCATATCTGATATGAGACACTGCTGCATCTCACATTTGTGAAACATTTCATTTTTTGTAGTAATAGTAGTAGCAGCAGCAGTAGCAGTAGTAGTAATATTTATAGTAGTAGAAGCAGCAACAGTAGCAGTACTAGTAGTAGTGGTAGCAGTAGTAGTAGTAGCAACAGCAGCAGCAGTAGTAGTTGTAGTAGCAACAGTAGAAGTAGCAGCAGTAGTAGTATAGGCAGTAGCAGTAGTAGTAGTAGCAGTAGTAGTAGTAGCAACAGTAGTAGTAATATTAGTAGTAGTAGCAACAGTAGTAGTAGTAGTAGTAGTAGCAGTAGTAGCAGCAGTAGTAGTAGTAGCAACAGTAGAAGTAGCAGCAGTAGCAGTAATATAGGCAGTAGCAGTAGTAGTAGTAGTAGCAGTAGTAGTAGTAGCAACAGTAGTAGATTTAGTAGTATAGACAGTAGTAGTAGTAGTAGTAGCAAGCCAGCAGTAGTAGTAGTAGCAACAGTAGTAGTAGTAGTAGTAGCAGTAGCAGTAGCAGTAGTAGTAGTAGCAACAGTAGTAGTAGTAGTAGTAGTAGTAGTAGCAGTAGTAGCAGCAGTAGTAGTAGTAGCAACAGTAGTAGTAGTATCAACAGTAGTAGTAGTAGTAATAGTAACAGTAGTAGTAAATAGCAGTGGAGGCAAGAGCAGCAGAAGAGAACAAAGTAGCAGTCTTGTACAGGATCAAAGAGAATGTCATATCCCCTTCCCCAAGGGTTAATGGCTTTGAATACTGATTCCTCTGGCAAATTATATCTGATGTCTTTAACTGAAAATATTGTGTTAATTGGAAAGTGTTGTGAAGCGTGCAGTTGTTCTGACTTGATAGCTGTTTATGTAATTATCCTATTAAACATAACTTCAGCATAATTCTATGACAATACATCAAGAGAGAAATTAAATGTATTCCCCACAGCATTTTTTAAACATTGCATTATTTTAAATCTTTAAAATGTGCCATAATTATAAAAAGAATATGCATTAAGTGAGCATAAATTAGCACAAGAAGCAACACCTCAAAAGTCACACATCACATAAATACTATATAATTTATAACAGAGCATGTTATATTATTATATGTGTTATCTTTATGGTAGCTGGTAAATGTATACGTTGGTCATATATTCGAATGTGCATCTGGCATTGCATAGATATTGATGGTGGTGGTTTTCATCTCATCAAAGATAAATCGTTAGCATTCTGTAAGTTCTGTTAGCGAAGGAACAGAATGAAGATGCGTGACTGAAATGAACAGTCGTTCCCCAAAAGACGTAGCATGCTTCCTTTCCGAAGTGCTTCTCCAGAATTCAGAACAGGAGTTCACTGGAGAGATTGCCTCAATTACCCGTTGATTGGGTATGCGTCTGAGTGTTTTCTTTTTGCACCAACATTCGCCATCCAGACTGCATCCCCAGACCCCACCCCCCACCTGCCTCCACCCCCTCCCCCCCTACCCCCTACCACCCCTCACCACCAGCACCTCCTTCTTCTCACATCAGCCGAAGTTGTCTCTGACGCAGTCACATCCTGTGTGTGCGTTTACGCCCCCCCCCCCCGCCCACCCCCGACAATGAAGTCAAGTTCACCACGGGAGCGTGTGTCTATCCCTGCAGAAAATCCAAAAAATCAATAAGGATCCCTGTGTCTGCTGGGGGGGGGGGGGTGGGGGGGGGTGGGGCGTGGGAGGGGGGGGTGACTTTCCTGCAGAGAGCCGCACTGTTTAAACAGCATATCCCTGTCTAAACAGCAACTTCATTTCGCCGCCAAGCTAATCCCTGCACTCACTCATCTAAATCGAATTCATCTCTGGAGTGGCCTCCCGCCTAGTCATGGGCCAGGCACGGGGCCGGGGCGGGGCGGGACGGGCAGGAGGGGGGGGGGGGCGGGGGCAGGCACATGCATGCAGGCTGACAGAGGCACACAGACAGAGGCATTGGGACCATGTTACCACTACTAATTCTGGAGGGGCGGGGCTGCTCCCCACATCGAGTCCCTTGCCCTCCCTCCCTCTCCATCCCTCTCTCTCCCTCTCTCTCCTTCTCTATCCCTCCTTCCTTTTCCCTCTCCATCCCTCCCTCTCACTCTCCATCCCTCCAATCTCTCTCCTCCTCTCTCCCTCTCTCTCCCTCTCCATCCCTACCTCTCCCTCCCTCCTTCTCCCTCTCCCTCCCTCCCTCACTTTCCCTCTCCATCCCTTCCTCCCTCTCCATCCCACTCCATCCCCCTCTCTCTCCCTCACCCTCTTTCTCCGTCTCCCTCTCTCCCTCTCCCTCTGCTCACCTCTCGCATCTTGGCAGCCTCTTCACTCCCCGTCCTTTCCATCTGTTTTCATTCATTTGGACAGATCCCGTTTTCCACTGGGACGTCCGACACCTTTTTTTTTTCACGTCGCGCTGCACAACGCAATTAAGCGTTGCCGGGGAAACTTGCGTGGTCTGCCGCGCCCTGCTCGGGCCCGGGCGCGGGGCGGAGTCGGGCGGGGATGGTTTTAGTTTTAATCCCGAACCAGAGGAGCCATCAGACCTATTCAAATATTTGCACAGACTTTGGGAAAGTGAGCGTGAAGGGTAACGGCTGCACTAGGGAGAGCAGATATCTCCTGTGTTATCAATGATGCTGGTATAGGAGACTCTGAGATCGCTGACCTCAAATATAATAGCTATTGACATCTTTCAGGCCGGGGTAATGTTTTATTTTGGGTGCTGCTGGATGCTTATGTATGTCTTTCTTGCTAATCTTATTCCTGGATGGGTACGCTCAGAGCTGAATTGTAAAAACCGAATGTACAGTAACATTATTCCTGAAGTTGTAGTCATCTTTTTTTGTGTTTTATGTGGTTTTTTGATATCAGGTCTGTGATTTAGAGAGCTGTTTACCCCGCTCTTAACACCACTCCCCAAATTTGCAGATTGCTCATTTTGTGAAGCATTTCAGTTGAATAATATTTTTTTAAATAACTGTCAGTTTGAGAAAAAATAATATTTGTTTTACGTGAATTTGAACCATCTTGATTCATTCACTGTAACTGAAAAAATCTCTACAAATTAGCACAGGAAGTAATTTTCAGTTTTAGCATTCATTTTCATCTGACAGCAACAGAGACTAATAGATGGTAGAAGTTGATCCAAATGAAAGCAAACAATTATTCATTTTGTCTTCTGAATCTACCATTCAGAAGTACAAAATTAAACCATATACAGTACACACAAGATTTTACAGAAAAAAAACATGCTGTTTCCAATCCATGCTCTCCCTGTTGTAAACAAATTGAAGTACTAATGGATGGATGACAAGATTAATTTGACCTACACCAGTCCCGTACCCCTCTCCCTCCCCCCCCCCCCCTCTCTTCCATTCCAGAAAGCACCATATTTGCGGCATGTGTTCACCGTATATTCCCAATCAGGGATCTGGCAGGGGCCCTTGCCCGCTTTTTTTGATTGGTTGGTCCTGGTGCCCACCCAGGGAACAGCGGCTCGTGCCAACATGGCAACCAAATCGTTGATTTCTTCATCCAAAAGGTGTTACGACCCCCCCCCCCCCGGTGCCCCCCTGGCGCCTCGCTCGTGGCTCCAGGTGTGGCCCCATCCCCCCCACCCCCACCCACCCCCCGAATTGCACCCCGGGGGGTTGACTCAGGTGTAATTGCCTCGTGCCAAACCGTGTCCCGAAACAGGCTTAGGGAGCTGGGGTACTGAACGCCCAAACAAACTCTCAAAAGACGCATCGGGGCCAATTTCAACAGTCGGCTTTTTGCTGGATGCTGACTGGCCGACAGGTGCGTGACCATGCCGGTCTGTCCACTCGTGTTCTGTTGTGTTCTAACAACTCTTCCGTGGCTCGGCGGCAACGCGGTATGTTAATACGACACCGTAGCGTTCGGTGTCGAGTGGAAGTCTGCGCCAATGTTTTGTTGTGACGGTGGATGACAGCGCTCGCTAAGGACTGTGTGAATACGCAAAATCTGTGCTTGATGCTACAGTTTCACAACAGGATTCCATTTGCAAAAAAAAAAAAAATTAAAATGGCTACTCGGCCCTTGTTTCTTTTCAGTTATGACAGTTTTTTATTTTATTTTCCAGAGTGACTTAGTGTGACTATAGTGACTATTTTCCAGATTATCCTTTTATAAGGCTTGATCAATACTGAAGCAATTCAGGTTAAGCTCCTGTGTAGAAAGGTGCGGCCACACTACAGTACATTTACTAGCAATCAAACCTGCAAACTCTGGGTTTGCACCCACGGTTCCATAAACCACATCACAACCCAAATCATCAAATAACGCAGTCACACCCCCCCCCCCCCCGCCCCCCCACACCCCACAGCGTGTTTATATGTAGCATGTGTCCGCGGCGGCAACTTCTGGTGAGCGGCTCGTCTGCGGTCGGGCTCGGGGGCCCGCGAAAAACATTCCATCACGCGAATTAGAATGTGCGAAAAAGTGACAGGTCCATTTCTAACGGGGTCCTGTTGCGGGAATCTGACCTTTATTACGAAGGAGATGCGCCGCGGGGAACAAGGCCGGCCTGTCACCGGCGAGCGGCGGCCTCCGCTGCTTCTCCTCGATCGGCCGGGGAGCGAACAGCGCGATCGCCGAGGCGCCGGCGAGTCACGTCCTTTAATACCGAAGGAGAGATCGCTCCCTGGCAGCCCCATACATATTCAAACACCTCGCGTGAGCGCGCTTCCTTTTACGAGAAGGTTGCGATCTCTGGGAAAAAGGAAAAAGAAATCCACTTGGCTTCCTCTCAAATATTTTATTTGTCCTGTTTAAAGGTCTTTACAACTAAACTCACTGATACATTTCGGGCTTAATTAGAACATTTTCTTTAGGATAAGAGGATATTTTAGTATGTACAAAGTGCATAATTAATAGGCTCAGAGAGTGAAATGTCTTCTGGGTCTAAGGCATTAATTGCCTTTTGCAAATTAACATATCTGCCCAAGTATCACTTTCCCCCCGTGAATGCCATAATTCACAAGCACTGGAAAATAAGTGTCATCCATTGATAAAAAAAAATGCAGTAATAAACAACCAGATTTTGTGGGTTGCAAAAATAACATTAGGGGCATCAAAGTCTCTCTCTTGCTCTCTGTCTCTCTCTCTTTCTCTCTCTCTCTCTCTCTTACGCTCCCCCCCCCTTGTCTATCTGTCTATCTCTCTCTTTTCTATTCTGGACCCAAGGACTCAATTTCTTTTTTTCATCCTCTTGCAAATGTGACATTCGCATGGCCTTCATGTGGTAAGGGCTGTGGGGGGGTGGGCATCTGCATTTGAGTGAGGGATATAAAAATGGAAAATTTGTCTCCTTAGTATGAAGTTGACAGGTCAAGACAGGTCTCCTTCAAAGTGCATGGATAGAGAGTACAGGCAAAAGAAGAGTTTTTATGTATTTTTTGTTCCATTTGTTCTGTTTGCTGTGTGTGAGAGCTTCCGTACTGACACTAAGCTCATTATTTCCTGTCAAAAAAAAAAAACACAGGCCTCTATTCATAAATTTCCATGAGCTAAATAGCCAGAATCAGCTTTGTCGTTCCTCAGCCTTCAGCTTCTCAGCAATTAGAGCCGTCTCCATCTGCAGATATGCTTCACCTCCAGCCCCCCGCTGCTTACCAGTGCCTCCCGGCAACAAATTATAATCCTGTCACCGTTGACCTTTATTAATATTATGGTTTTGGTGGTGCTGCTAGACAGCCAATCTCACCGTCCTAACGAGACGGGGAGATCGTTTTGATTAAGCTTTAAAGCCACGGGGACATCCAGTCAAATTAACAGGCCACGGAAACACAAAGAAGGCCAGAGGTCAATTACGAAATGCGAAAATTATGTCTATGAACGAAATAAAGTGCCTGTTTTTTTTTTTTCTTGGCAATTTGTCTTAAGCAATGGGCGTTTGAAGAATAAATAAGCTTAAAGAAAAAAAAAAAGGTTCATTTTCCAATGCTGACAGTACTGTGTATTGCACACAATTTAGTACGTATTTTAAATTGCATACAGCAAGTATGCTAATGCATAAGCCATTTCAGATAAGGGAATTTGTTTTTTATGTCTGGTTGTAAACGGTGTCAAAAACAGCTTTTAGATAGATAGTATTGCCATTTTGTGAGACGCACTTGTATGTTTTGAGGAGTATAAATGTTATCAATAATTGAGGGAAGTTCAGTAAAAAATGATTTATGACTTATGAATGATTTAGGAATGGAATATTAGGAATATATTATGAAATGTATTTTATTTTTATTAGGTATGAAAAACTTTTTTTTAAAACATTATATTCAGTTAACACACCTTTTTTTGGCTTGGTCGTTTAACACCATCCATCAAAATTACTCAAGGAATGTAAAAGGCCATGAATAAATGAAAAAAATCAGCTAAATAATAACAGAATAGCTGATGACAAAATTACCCCCCAGTAATACCTTGAAGGTGGGACAGGGTTGGTGTGGAGGCCCCTACCAAGAGATGCTGGGCACCAGTTTTGGCAGTTAGGGTGAGACTGACAGGTTGTGGCTCAGTGACCCTGAGAAATCGACGGTCAGGCTCTCTCCCTATCTGAGGCGTGTGAGCCATCAGGCAGTTGGTTCTCTCTCCATGGGCAGGAGAAGCCATCACTGAGGCCATCTGCTCGGTCCACGCGGGAGCTCAGCGGTGCCCCGTCTGGCAGCCTGAAGGACTGCAGGACTCCTGTTGCGCAGGGCCAGTGCTAATAAGGTGTTAATAAGGTGCTGCGTCGGCCCGGCCCACTCCGGCCTGTGAGCTGTGAGCCCGAACGCCGCCAGGCTACAACTGACTTTCCCCATTCTGCGCTACAACTGACCTTCCCCGTTCTGCAGTATGACTGACCTTCCGCGTTGCACACTACGACTGACTTTCTCCATTCTGCGCTACAAATGACCTTCCCCATTTCGCACTACGACTGACCTTCCCCATTCTGCACTACAACTGACCTTCCCCATTCCGTGCTACGACTGACCTTACCAATTCTGCACTATGACTGACCTTCTCCATTTCATGCTACGACTGACCTCCCCCGTTCCGCACTACGACTGACCTTCCTCGTTCTGCACTACAACTGACCCTCCCCGTTCTGCACTACGACTGACCTTCCCCATTCCACGCTACAATTGACCTTCCCTATTCCGGGTTATGACTGACCTTCCCTGTTCTGCGCTACGACTGACCTTCCCCGTTCTGCACTATGACTGACTTTCCCCATTCCGTGCTACGACTGACCTTCCCCGTTCTGCACTATGACTGACCTTCCGCGTTGCACACTACGACTGACTTTCTCCATTCTGCGCTACAAATGACCTTCCCCATTTCGCACTACGACTGACCTTCCCCATTCTGCACTACAACTGACCTTCCCCATTCCGTGCTACGACTGACCTTCCCCGTTCTGCACTATGACTGACCTTCCCCATTTCATGCTACGACTGACCTTCCCCATTCTGCACTACAACTGACCTTCCCCATTCCGTGCTACGACTGATCTTCCCCATTTCGCACTATGACTGACCTTCCCCGTTGTGCACTACGACTGACTTTCCCCATTCCGCGCTACAACTGACCTTCCCCGTTCTGCACTATGACTGACCATTCCCGTTCCGCACTATGACTGACCTTCCCCGTTGCACACTACGACTGACTTTCCCTGTTCCACGCTACGACTGACTTTCCCCATGCCGTGCTACGATTGACCTTCCCCGTTCCGCACTAACAATACCGACACTGTGACACATTTTACACTTACTGTCACATGAAAGCTCTTCCGACCACCTATGATAAGACAAATCATGAATATTCTAGATCTTTAAAAAAATATTAAAGAATAACCAAGTGACCTTCAGAACCTCAGTGCACTCTTAGTTTTGATCTTGTTCTTTGTCTTTGTGAAATCGTTTTTTTCCCTCTTTCTTTCTTTCTTTTTCGTTCTTTGTTCATTCTGTAGATTCAATACAAATGCCATTAAGGACACGGAGACACCTCCGACATTGATAATGTGCCTTTACCGAGGGTAGGTGGCGAGCATCAATTAGTTTGCTAACGTCCTAAAATAAAAGTGTACAATCCAGACAAATAAATTAGACTGAAGGTCTAGAATTATTGCACACCAGGATGTGAACCAGGGTTTGATTCAATTCCATTTTCAATTCACTCAGTTGAAAAACAAAGTGAATTGAAGTTAATTTCATGGACTGGAAACTCAAACCTAGAACATTAGAGACGTTTTTCAATTCATAAATTAAAGTTAAATTAATGGTGCTGAATTGACTGAACGGACCCTGGGGATGCTGCCAAACGTGGCACAGAAAAGGTGCAGTGGAATGCAGGGGTGCTCGCTGGAGATTTTGGGTTCCATGGAAAGATCTCAAATTGGGCCTCACCACCACAGGCCACCACATCCTTGCACAATCACAACACTACTTTCTGAGGGCCTCTGTCAGTCAGGGCCCTTCGATTCATCGTAACTCCAACCCCCCCACCCCCCTGCACCCCCTGAACCCCCCTGCCCCTATACGGCACCCATGGTGGCAAGGGTCTCTGCCCTCTGCCATTTTGTGATTCAGCAGATCTATAAGGGTAGAGCAGGAACCTCTCAGAGGGTGAAGGTGCGCTGGGTAATTTGCCTGCCCACAGCGTGGCCATTTCCATCATAAAAGGGGCAGGGCTGCACTGTAAAGTGTTCGGTGTTAATTCAACTCTGACAGAAAACATATGGGGGAGGGGGGGGTCAGCAGTGAGGAGACATGGAAGGGGAACCAGCAGAGCGAGGGTGGCCACGTCTATCCAAACTGATCCAGGATCAGTAACAGAGTCTGAGAAATCACCCCCTTTTTATTTTTTTTCGCTCTCTCTTTCTTTCTCTGCCTCTCCCCCTCCCCCCCTCCCTTCTCCTCTCTCTCTCTCCACACCATTTATTCCCCCTCTCGCGGTGCCATTTTTCTTTTTACACTTTTAATGCGCGTTCTGGAGCACTGGAGCGAGCAGGGACCGCGGTGCGAAAGCCACTCTCTCCCCCATAAACACATATCCTGGGAGAGAGACAGTCCTTTTAAGCACGGGACTTAATTGAAGGGATAATTTGAATTACAGCAATCTGTGCATTATGAGTTACTTTGCTGGCAGGGTCATGAATCTCCTTTTTCCCCCCTTGTACACGCAGTATATCTTCTTTTTAGGGTCACATATTAAGTTTTTATTTAATAGTTCTGTGCAACCTGGTTCAATGTATTCTCCAGTATTTGGTTTGAAGCTCTTAGTCAGAACCGAGCCATTTTTAAGAGGGTTTGACATTTTCCACACCTCATCCCCAATGAGGTATTGCTTTTTAAATCTTTTATTTATTTGTGTATTTATTTGCCCTGTGACTACATCAGAACGCTGTTTTTGGTTTTTGGGTAAGTGGTTCATTTTGCCTTCTTAATTTAGTCTTTTTTTTTCTCCTAAGGCTCATTCACGTAAGGTTATTATAGCGTTCCGCAAACGCTTGGTGGCATGGTTATACTTCTGCTAAACATTGATCATTGTTTCCCAGCGACAAGGCTAACAGAACTGTGGCCATCACGTCCTCACATTCCACCTTCTCCCCGCGGCAATTTAGGTGAGATATAGGGACCACTTCTGTCCCACTGCAGTCGAAATGAAACCCGTATTCAGGAGAAGAGGAATGAAATGGCAGTTTAGGTTTTCATGATATGATTGCGTAGACAAAAAGTATGACACTTCAGTGGCCTCCATTACCGACCATTCCACTCGTATGCCTG